>NW_027664171.1:0-270000 GCF_963264785.1 Psittacula echo
AACTGTCTTTGGCACCCGTGCTGGGCTGCCCAGCATCCCAGGGAGTAGAGCACGAACGGTTGGCCTCTGCTCCCACAGCCGAAGAGCCAGGGCAAAAAACTGGAGCTGTTTCTCTTCTGCAGAAAGTTACCTTTGCAACGGTGCCATCCGCTTTGCGGTCGCTCCTCAATTTCCCAACTCAAAGTCCATTATAATGGAAGCTCTGTGGCACCCGTGCTGGGCTGCCCAGCATCCCAGGGAGTAGAGCACGAACGGTTGGGCCTCTGCTCCCACAGCCGAAGAGCCAGGGCAAAAAACTGGAGCTGTGCCTCTTCTGCAGAAAGTCACCTTTGCAACGGTGCCATCCGCATTGCTGTCGCTCCTCCACTTCCCAATTAAAACTCCATTAGAATGGAACCTCTTTGGCACCCGTGCCCGGCTGCCCAGCATCCCAGGGAGTAGAGCACGAACAGTTGGCCTGTACTACCACAGCCAAGGAGCCAGGGCAAAAAACTTGAGCTGTGCCTCTTCTGCAGAAAGTCAGCTTTGCAATGGTGCCATCCGCTTTGCTGTCGCTCCTCGATTTCACAACTCAAAGTCCATTACAATGGAACCTCTTTGGCACCCGTGCTCGGCTGCCCAGCATCCCAGGGAGTAGAGCACGAACGGTTGGCCTCTGCTCCCACAGCCGAAGAGCCAGGGCAAAATACTTGAGCTGTGCCTCTTCTGCAGAAAGTCAGCTTTGCAACGGTGCCATCCGCTTTGCTGTCGCTCCTCGATTTCCCAACTCAAAGTCCATTACAATGGAACCTCTTTGGCACCCGTGCCCGGCTGCCCAGCATCCCAGGGAGTAGAGCACGAACAGTTGGCCTGTACTACCACAGCCAAGGAGCCAGGGCAAAAAACTTGAGCTGTGCCTCTTCTGCAGAAAGTCAGTTTTGCAATGGTGCCATCCGCTTTGCTGTCGCTCCTCCATTTCCCTGCTCAAAGTCCATTACAATTGAAACTCTCTTTGGCACCCGTGCTGGGCTGCCCAGCATCCCAGGGAGTAGAGCACGAACGGTTGGCCTCTGCTCCCACAGCCGAAGAGCCAGGGCAAAAAACTGGAGCTGTTTCTCTTCTGCAGAAAGTTACCTTTGCAACGGTGCCATCCGCTTTGCGGTCGCTTCTCAATTTCCCAACTCAAAGTCCATTATAATGGAAGCTCTGTGGCACCCGTGCTCAGCTGCCCAGCATCCCAGGGAGTAGAGCACGAACGGTTGGCCTCTGCTCCCACAGCCGAAGAGCCAGGGCAAAAAACTTGAGCTGTGCCTCTTCTGCAGAAAGTCAGCTTTGCAATGGTGCCATCCGCTTTGCTGTCGCTCCTCGATTTCACAACTCAAAGTCCATTACAATGGAACCTCTTTGGCACCCGTGCTCGGCTGCCCAGCATCCCAGGTAGTAGAGCACGAACGGTTGGCCTCTGCTCCCAGAGACGAAGAGCCAGGGCAAAATACTTGAGCTGTGCCTCTTCTGCAGAAAGTCACCTTTGCAACGGTGCCATCCGCTTTGCTGTCGCTCCTCGATTTCCCAACTCAAAGTCCATTACAATGGAACCTCTTTGGCACCCGTGCCCGGCTGCCCAGCATCCCAGGGAGTAGAGCACGAACAGTTGGCCTGTACTACCACAGCCAAGGAGCCAGGGCAAAAAACTTGAGCTGTGCCTCTTCTGCAGAAAGTCAGCTTTGCAATGGTGCCATCCGCTTTGCTGTCGCTCCTCGATTTCCCAATTAAAAGTCCATTACAATGGAACCTCTTTGGCACCCGTGCTCGGCTGCCCAGCATCCCAGGGAGTAGAGCACGAACGGTTGGCCTCTGCTCCCACAGCCGAAGAGCCAGGGCAAAAAACTTGAGCTGTGCCTCTTCTGCAGAAAGTCACCTTTGCAACGGTGCCATCCGCATTGCTGTCGCTCCTCCACTTCCCAATTAAAACTCCATTAGAATGGAACCTCTTTGGCACCCGTGCCCGGCTGCCCAGCATCCCAGGGAGTAGAGCACGAACAGTTGGCCTGTACTACCACAGCCAAGGAGCCAGGGCAAAAAACTTGAGCTGTGCCTCTTCTGCAGAAAGTCAGCTTTGCAATGGTGCCATCCGCTTTGCTGTCGCTCCTCGATTTCCCAACTCAAAGTCCATTACAATGGAACCTCTTTGGCACCCGTGCTGGGCTGCCCAGCATCCCAGGGAGTAGAGCACGAACGGTTGGCCTCTGCTCCCACAGCCGAAGAGCCAGGGCAAAATACTTGAGCTGTGCCTCTTCTGCAGAAAGTCACCTTTGCAACGGTGCCATCCGCGTGGCTGTCGCTCCTCGATTTCCCAACTCAAAGTCCATTACAATGGAACCTCTGTGGCACCCGTGCTGGGCTGCCCAGCATCCCAGGGAGTAGAGCACGAACGCTTGGCCTCTGCTCCCACAGCCAAAGAGCCAGGGCAAAAAACATGAGCTCTGCCTCTTCTGCAGAAAGTCAGCTTTGCAACGGTGCCATCCGCACTGCTGTCGCTCCTCCATTTCCCACCTCAAAGTCCATTACAATGGAACCTCTTTGGCACCCGTGCTCGGCTGCCCAGCATCCCAGGGAGTAGAGCACGAACGGTTGGCCTCTGCTCCCACAGCCGAAGAGTCAAGGCAAAAAACTTGAGCTGTGCCTCTTCTGCAGAAAGTCAGCTTTGCAACGGTGCCATCCGCATTGCTGTCGCTCCTCCATTTCCCTGCTCAAAGTCCATTACAATTGAAACTCTCTTTGGCACCCGTGCTGGGCTGCCCAGCATCCCAGGGAGTAGAGCACGAACGGTTGGCCTCTGCTCCCACAGCCGAAGAGCCAGGGCAAAAAACTGGAGCTGTTTCTCTTCTGCAGAAAGTTACCTTTGCAACGGTGCCATCCGCTTTGCGGTCGCTCCTCAATTTCCCAACTCAAAGTCCATTATAATGGAAGCTCTGTGGCACCCGTGCTCGGCTGCCCAGCATCCCAGGGAGTAGAGCACGAACGGTTGGCCTCTGCTCCCACAGCCGAAGAGCCAGGGCAAAAAACTTGAGCTGTGCCTCTTCTGCAGAAAGTCACCTTTGCAACGGTGCCATCCGCTTTGCTGTCGCTCCTCGATTTCACAACTCAAAGTCCATTACAATGGAACCTCTTTGGCACCCGTGCTCGGCTGCCCAGCATCCCAGGGAGTAGAGCACGAACGGTTGGCCTCTGCTCCCACAGCCGAAGAGCCAGGGCAAAATACTTGAGCTGTGCCTCTTCTGCAGAAAGTCACCTTTGCAACGGTGCCATCCGCTTTGCTGTTGCTCCTCGATTTCCCAACTCAAAGTCCATTACAATGGAACCTCTTTGGCACCCGTGCCCGGCTGCCCAGCATCCCAGGGAGTAGAGCACGAACAGTTGGCCTGTACTACCACAGCCAGGGAGCCAGGGCAAAAAACTTGAGCTGTGCCTCTTCTGCAGAAAGTCAGTTTTGCAATGGTGCCATCCGCTTTGCTGTCGCTCCTCCATTTCCCAACTCAAAGTCCATTACAATGGAACCTCTTTGGCACCCGTGCTCGGCTGCCCAGCATCCCAGGGAGTAGAGCACGAACGGTTGGCCTCTGCTCCCACAGCCGAAGAGCCAGGGCAAAAAACTTGAGCTGTGCCTCTTCTGCAGAAAGTCACCTTTGCAACGGTGCCATCCGCACTGCTGTCACTCCTCCATTTCCCACCTCAAAGTCCATTACAATGGAATCTCTTTGGCACCCGTGCTCGGCTGCCCAGCATCCCAGGGAGTAGAGCACGAACGGTTGGCCTCTGCTCCCACATCCGAAGAGCCAGGGCAAAATACTTGAGCTGTGCCTCTTCTGCAGAAAGTCAGCTTTGCAACGGTGCCATCCGCGTGGCTGTCGCTCCTCGATTTCCCAACTCAAAGTCCATTACAATGGAACCTCTGTGGCACCCGTGCTGGGCTGCCCAGCATCCCAGGGAGTAGAGCACGAACGCTTGGCCTCTGCTCCCACAGCCAAAGAGCCAGGGCAAAAAACATGAGCTCTGCCTCTTCTGCAGAAAGTCAGCTTTGCAACGGTGCCATCCGCACTGCTGTCGCTCCTCCATTTCCCACCTCAAAGTCCATTACAATGGAACCTCTTTGGCACCCGTGCTCGGCTGCCCAGCATCCCAGGGAGTAGAGCACGAACGGTTGGCCTCTGCTCCCACAGCCGAAGAGTCAAGGCAAAAAACTTGAGCTGTGCCTCTTCTGCAGAAAGTCAGCTTTGCAACGGTGCCATCCGCATTGCTGTCGCTCCTCCATTTCCCTGCTCAAAGTCCATTACAATTGAAACTGTCTTTGGCACCCGTGCTGGGCTGCCCAGCATCCCAGGGAGTAGAGCACGAACGGTTGGCCTCTGCTCCCACAGCCGAAGAGCCAGGGCAAAAAACTGGAGCTGTTTCTCTTCTGCAGAAAGTTACCTTTGCAACGGTGCCATCCGCTTTGCGGTCGCTCCTCAATTTCCCAACTCAAAGTCCATTATAATGGAAGCTCTGTGGCACCCGTGCTCGGCTGCCCAGCATCCCAGGGAGTAGAGCACGAACGGTTGGCCTCTGCTCCCACAGCCGAAGAGCCAGGGCAAAAAACTTGAGCTGTGCCTCTTCTGCAGAAAGTCACCTTTGCAACGGTGCCATCCGCTTTGCTGTCGCTCCTCGATTTCACAACTCAAAGTCCATTACAATGGAACCTCTTTGGCACCCGTGCTCGGCTGCCCAGCATCCCAGGGAGTAGAGCACGAACGGTTGGCCTCTGCTCCCACAGCCGAAGAGCCAGGGCAAAATACTTGAGCTGTGCCTCTTCTGCAGAAAGTCACCTTTGCAACGGTGCCATCCGCTTTGCTGTCGCTCCTCGATTTCCCAACTCAAAGTCCATTACAATGGAACCTCTTTGGCACCCGTGCCCGGCTGCCCAGCATCCCAGGGAGTAGAGCACGAACAGTTGGCCTGTACTACCACAGCCAAGGAGCCAGGGCAAAAAACTTGAGCTGTGCCTCTTCTGCAGAAAGTCAGTTTTGCAATGGTGCCATCCGCTTTGCTGTCGCTCCTCCATTTCCCAACTCAAAGTCCATTACAATGGAACCTCTTTGGCACCCGTGCTCGGCTGCCCAGCATCCCAGGGAGTAGAGCACGAACGGTTGGCCTCTGCTCCCACAGCCGAAGAGTCAAGGCAAAAAACTTGAGCTCTGCCTCTTCTATAGAAAGTCAGCTTTGCAACGGTGCCATCCACATTGCTGTCGCTCCTCCATTTCCCTGCTCAAAGTCCATTACAATTGAAACTCTCTTTGGCACCCGTGCTGGGCTGCCCAGCATCCCAGGGAGTAGAGCACGAACGGTTGGCCTCTGCTCCCACAGCCGAAGAGCCAGGGCAAAAAACTGGAGCTGTTTCTCTTCTGCAGAAAGTTACCTTTGCAACGGTGCCATCCGCTTTGCGGTCGCTCCTCAATTTCCCAACTCAAAGTCCATTATAATGGAAGCTCTGTGGCACCCGTGCTCGGCTGCCCAGCATCCCAGGGAGTAGAGCACGAACGGTTGGCCTCTGCTCCCACAGCCGAAGAGCCAGGGCAAAAAACTTGAGCTGTGCCTCTTCTGCAGAAAGTCACCTTTGCAACGGTGCCATCCGCATTGCTGTCGCTCCTCCACTTCCCAATTAAAACTCCATTAGAATGGAACCTCTTTGGCACCCGTGCCCGGCTGCCCAGCATCCCAGGGAGTAGAGCACGAACAGTTGGCCTGTACTACCACAGCCAAGGAGCCAGGGCAAAAAACTTGAGCTGTGCCTCTTCTGCAGAAAGTCAGCTTTGCAATGGTGCCATCCGCTTTGCTGTCGCTCCTCGATTTCACAACTCAAAGTCCATTACAATGGAACCTCTTTGGCACCCGTGCTCGGCTGCCCAGCATCCCAGGGAGTAGAGCACGAACGGTTGGCCTCTGCTCCCACAGCCGAAGAGCCAGGGCAAAATACTTGAGCTGTGCCTCTTCTGCAGAAAGTCACCTTTGCAACGGTGCCATCCGCTTTGCTGTCGCTCCTCGATTTCCCAACTCAAAGTCCATTACAATGGAACCTCACTGGCACCCGTGCCCGGCTGCCCAGCATCCCAGGGAGTAGAGCACGAACAGTTGGCCTGTACTACCACAGCCAAGGAGCCAGGGCAAAAAACTTGAGCTGTGCCTCTTCTGCAGAAAGTCACCTTTGCAACGGTGCCATCCGCACTGCTGTCACTCCTCCATTTCCCACCTCAAAGTCCATTACAATGGAATCTCTTTGGCACCCGTACTCGGCTGCCCAGCATCCCAGGGAGTAGAGCACGAACGCTTGGCCTCTGCTCCCACAGACGAAGAGCCACGGCAAAAAACTGGAGCTGTTTCTCTTCTGCAGAAAGTTACCTTTGCAACGGTGCCATCCGCTTTGCGGTCGCTCCTCAATTTCCCAACTCAAAGTCCATTATAATGGAAGCTCTGTGGCACCCGTGCTCGGCTACCCAGCATCCCGGGGAGTAGAGCACGAACGGTTGGCCTCTGCTCCCACAGCCGAAGAGCCAGGGCAAAAAACTTGAGCTGTGCCTCTTCTGCAGAAAGTCACCTTTGCAACTGTGCCATCCGCATTGCTGTCGCTCCTCCATTTCCCAATTAAAAGTCCATTACAATGGAACCTCTTTGGCACCCGTGCCTGGCTGCCCAGCATCCCAGGGAGTAGAGCACGAACAGTTGGCCTGTACTACCACAGCCAAGGAGCCAGGGCAAAAAACTTGAGCTGTTTCTCTTCTGCAGAAAGTCAGCTTTGCAACGGTGCCATCCGCTTTGCTGTCGCTCCTCGATTTCCCAACTCAAAGTCCATTACAATGGAACCTCTTTGGCACCCGTGCTCGGCTGCCCAGCATCCCAGGGAGTAGAGCACGAACGGTTGGCCTCTGCTCCCACATCCGAAGAGCCAGGGCAAAATACTTGAGCTGTGCCTCTTCTGCAGAAAGTCAGCTTTGCAACGGTGCCATCCGCGTGGCTGTCGCTCCTCGATTTCCCAACTCAAAGTCCATTACAATGGAACCTCTGTGGCACCCGTGCTGGGCTGCCCAGCATCCCAGGGAGTAGAGCACGAACGCTTGGCCTCTGCTCCCACAGCCAAAGAGCCAGGGCAAAAAACATGAGCTCTGCCTCTTCTGCAGAAAGTCAGCTTTGCAACGGTGCCATCCGCACTGCTGTCGCTCCTCCATTTCCCACCTCAAAGTCCATTACAATGGAACCTCTTTGGCACCCGTGCTCGGCTGCCCAGCATCCCAGGGAGTAGAGCACGAACGGTTGGCCTCTGCTCCCACAGCCGAAGAGTCAAGGCAAAAAACTTGAGCTGTGCCTCTTCTGCAGAAAGTCAGCTTTGCAACGGTGCCATCCGCATTGCTGTCGCTCCTCCATTTCCCTGCTCAAAGTCCATTACAATTGAAACTGTCTTTGGCACCCGTGCTGGGCTGCCCAGCATCCCAGGGAGTAGAGCACGAACGGTTGGCCTCTGCTCCCACAGCCGAAGAGCCAGGGCAAAAAACTGGAGCTGTTTCTCTTCTGCAGAAAGTTACCTTTGCAACGGTGCCATCCGCTTTGCGGTCGCTCCTCAATTTCCCAACTCAAAGTCCATTATAATGGAAGCTCTGTGGCACCCGTGCTGGGCTGCCCAGCATCCCAGGGAGTAGAGCACGAACGGTTGGGCCTCTGCTCCCACAGCCGAAGAGCCAGGGCAAAAAACTGGAGCTGTGCCTCTTCTGCAGAAAGTCACCTTTGCAACGGTGCCATCCGCATTGCTGTCGCTCCTCCACTTCCCAATTAAAACTCCATTAGAATGGAACCTCTTTGGCACCCGTGCCCGGCTGCCCAGCATCCCAGGGAGTAGAGCACGAACAGTTGGCCTGTACTACCACAGCCAAGGAGCCAGGGCAAAAAACTTGAGCTGTGCCTCTTCTGCAGAAAGTCAGCTTTGCAATGGTGCCATCCGCGTGGCTGTCGCTCCTCGATTTCACAACTCAAAGTCCATTACAATGGAACCTCTTTGGCACCCGTGCTCGGCTGCCCAGCATCCCAGGGAGTAGAGCACGAACGGTTGGCCTCTGCTCCCACAGCCGAAGAGCCAGGGCAAAATACTTGAGCTGTGCCTCTTCTGCAGAAAGTCACCTTTGCAACGGTGCCATCCGCTTTGCTGTCGCTCCTCGATTTCCCAACTCAAAGTCCATTACAATGGAACCTCTTTGGCACCCGTGCCCGGCTGCCCAGCATCCCAGGGAGTAGAGCACGAACAGTTGGCCTGTACTACCACAGCCAAGGAGCCAGGGCAAAAAACTTGAGCTGTGCCTCTTCTGCAGAAAGTCAGTTTTGCAATGGTGCCATCCGCTTTGCTGTCGCTCCTCCATTTCCCAACTCAAAGTCCATTACAATGGAACCTCTTTGGCACCCGTGCTCGGCTGCCCAGCATCCCAGGGAGTAGAGCACAAACGGTTGGCCTCTGCTCCCACAGCCGAAGAGTCAAGGCAAAAAACTTGAGCTCTGCCTCTTCTATAGAAAGTCAGCTTTGCAACGGTGCCATCCACATTGCTGTCGCTCCTCCATTTCCCTGCTCAAAGTCCATTACAATTGAAACTCTCTTTGGCACCCGTGCTGGGCTGCCCAGCATCCCAGGGAGTAGAGCACGAACGGTTGGCCTCTGCTCCCACAGACGAAGAGCCACGGCAAAAAACTGGAGCTGTTTCTCTTCTGCAGAAAGTTACCTTTGCAACGGTGCCATCCGCTTTGCGGTCGCTCCTCAATTTCCCAACTCAAAGTCCATTATAATGGAAGCTCTGTGGCACCCGTGCTCGGCTGCCCAGCATCCCAGGGAGTAGAGCACGAACGGTTGGCCTCTGCTCCCACAGCCGAAGAGCCAGGGCAAAATACTTGAGCTGTGCCTCTTCTGCAGAAAGTCAGCTTTGCAATGGTGCCATCCGCTTTGCTGTCGCTCCTCGATTTCCCAATTAAAAGTCCATTACAATGGAACCTCTTTGGCACTCGTGCTCGGCTGCCCAGCATCCCAGGGAGTAGAGCACGAACGGTTGGCCTCTGCTCCCACAGCCGAAGAGCCAGGGCAAAAAACTTGAGCTGTGCCTCTTCTGCAGAAAGTCACCTTTGCAACGGTGCCATCCGCATTGCTGTCGCTCCTCCACTTCCCAATTAAAACTCCATTAGAATGGAACCTCTTTGGCACCCGTGCCCGGCTGCCCAGCATCCCAGGGAGTAGAGCACGAACAGTTGGCCTGTACTACCACAGCCAAGGAGCCAGGGCAAAAAACTTGAGCTGTGCCTCTTCTGCAGAAAGTCAGCTTTGCAACGGTGCCATCCGCTTTGCTGTCGCTCCTCGATTTCACAACTCAAAGTCCATTACAATGGAACCTCTTTGGCACCCGTGCTCGGCTGCCCAGCATCCCAGGGAGTAGAGCACGAACGGTTGGCCTCTGCTCCCACATCCGAAGAGCCAGGGCAAAATACTTGAGCTGTGCCTCTTCTGCAGAAAGTCAGTTTTGCAATGGTGCCATCCGCTTTGCTGTCGCTCCTCCATTTCCCAACTCAAAGTCCATTACAATGGAACCTCTTTGGCACCCGTGCTCGGCTGCCCAGCATCCCAGGGAGTAGAGCACGAACGGTTGGCCTCTGCTCCCACAGCCGAAGAGTCAAGGCAAAAAACTTGAGCTCTGCCTCTTCTATAGAAAGTCAGCTTTGCAACGGTGCCATCCACATTGCTGTCGCTCCTCCATTTCCCTGCTCAAAGTCCATTACAATTGAAACTCTCTTTGTCACCCGTGCTGGGCTGCCCAGCATCCCAGGGAGTAGAGCACGAACGGTTGGCCTCTGCTCCCACAGCCGAAGAGCCAGGGCAAAAAACTGGAGCTGTTTCTCTTCTGCAGAAAGTTACCTTTGCAACGGTGCCATCCGCTTTGCGGTCGCTCCTCAATTTCCCAACTCAAAGTCCATTATAATGGAAGCTCTGTGGCACCCGTGCTCGGCTGCCCAGCATCCCAGGGAGTAGAGCACGAACGGTTGGCCTCTGCTCCCACAGCCGAAGAGCCAGGGCAAAAAACTTGAGCTGTGCCTCTTCTGCAGAAAGTCACCTTTGCAACGGTGCCATCCGCATTGCTGTCGCTCCTCCACTTCCCAATTAAAACTCCATTAGAATGGAACCTCTTTCGCACCCGTGCCCGGCTGCCCAGCATCCCAGGGAGTAGAGCACGAACAGTTGGCCTGTACTACCACAGCCAAGGAGCCAGGGCAAAAAACTTGAGCTGTTTCTCTTCTGCAGAAAGTCAGCTTTGCAATGGTGCCATCCGCTTTGCTGTCGCTCCTCGATTTCACAACTCAAAGTCCATTACAATGGAACCTCTTTGGCACCCGTGCTCGGCTGCCCAGCATCCCAGGGAGTAGAGCACGAACGGTTGGCCTCTGCTCCCACAGCCGAAGAGCCAGGGCAAAATACTTGAGCTGTGCCTCTTCTGCAGAAAGTCACCTTTGCAACGGTGCCATCCGCTTTGCTGTCGCTCCTCGATTTCCCAACTCAAAGTCCATTACAATGGAACCTCACTGGCACCCGTGCCCGGCTGCCCAGCATCCCAGGGAGTAGAGCACGAACAGTTGGCCTGTACTACCACAGCCAAGGAGCCAGGGCAAAAAACTTGAGCTGTGCCTCTTCTGCAGAAAGTCAGCTTTGCAATGGTGCCATCCGCTTTGCTGTCGCTCCTCGATTTCCCAATTAAAAGTCCATTACAATGGAACCTCTTTGGCACCCGTGCCCGGCTGCCCAGCATCCCAGGGAGTAGAGCAAGAACGGTTGGCCTCTGCTCCCACAGCCGAAGAGCCAGGGCAAAAAACTTGAGCTGTGCCTCTTCTGCAGAAAGTCACCTTTGCAACGGTGCCATCCGCTTTGCTGTCACTCCTCCATTTCCCACCTCAAAGTCCATTACAATGGAATCTCTTTGGCACCCGTGCTCGGCTGCCCAGCATCCCAGGGAGTAGAGCACGAACGCTTGGCCTCTGCTCCCACAGATGAAGAGCCACGGCAAAAAACTGGAGCTGTTTCTCTTCTGCAGAAAGTTACCTTTGCAACGGTGCCATCCGCTTTGCGGTCGCTCCTCAATTTCCCAACTCAAAGTCCATTATAATGGAAGCTCTGTGGCACCCGTGCTCGGCTACCCAGCATCCCGGGGAGTAGAGCACGAACGGTTGGCCTCTGCTCCCACAGCCGAAGAGCCAGGGCAAAAAACTTGAGCTGTGCCTCTTCTGCAGAAAGTCACCTTTGCAACTGTGCCATCCGCATTGCTGTCGCTCCTCCATTTCCCAATTAAAAGTCCATTACAATGGAACCTCTTTGGCACCCGTGCCTGGCTGCCCAGCATCCCAGGGAGTAGAGCACGAACAGTTGGCCTGTACTACCACAGCCAAGGAGCCAGGGCAAAAAACTTGAGCTGTTTCTCTTCTGCAGAAAGTCAGCTTTGCAACGGTGCCATCCGCTTTGCTGTCGCTCCTCGATTTCCCAACTCAAAGTCCATTACAATGGAACCTCTTTGGCACCCGTGCTCGGCTGCCCAGCATCCCAGGGAGTAGAGCACGAACGGTTGGCCTCTGCTCCCACATCCGAAGAGCCAGGGCAAAATACTTGAGCTGTGCCTCTTCTGCAGAAAGTCAGCTTTGCAACGGTGCCATCCGCGTGGCTGTCGCTCCTCGATTTCCCAACTCAAAGTCCATTACAATGGAACCTCTGTGGCACCCGTGCTGGGCTGCCCAGCATCCCAGGGAGTAGAGCACGAACGCTTGGCCTCTGCTCCCACAGCCAAAGAGCCAGGGCAAAAAACATGAGCTCTGCCTCTTCTGCAGAAAGTCAGCTTTGCAACGGTGCCATCCGCACTGCTGTCGCTCCTCCATTTCCCACCTCAAAGTCCATTACAATGGAACCTCTTTGGCACCCGTGCTCGGCTGCCCAGCATCCCAGGGAGTAGAGCACGAACGGTTGGCCTCTGCTCCCACAGCCGAAGAGTCAAGGCAAAAAACTTGAGCTGTGCCTCTTCTGCAGAAAGTCAGCTTTGCAACGGTGCCATCCGCATTGCTGTCGCTCCTCCATTTCCCTGCTCAAAGTCCATTACAATTGAAACTGTCTTTGGCACCCGTGCTGGGCTGCCCAGCATCCCAGGGAGTAGAGCACGAACGGTTGGCCTCTGCTCCCACAGCCGAAGAGCCAGGGCAAAAAACTGGAGCTGTTTCTCTTCTGCAGAAAGTTACCTTTGCAACGGTGCCATCCGCTTTGCGGTCGCTCCTCAATTTCCCAACTCAAAGTCCATTATAATGGAAGCTCTGTGGCACCCGTGCTGGGCTGCCCAGCATCCCAGGGAGTAGAGCACGAACGGTTGGGCCTCTGCTCCCACAGCCGAAGAGCCAGGGCAAAAAACTTGAGCTGTGCCTCTTCTGCAGAAAGTCAGCTTTGCAACGGTGCCATCCGCATTGCTGTCGCTCCTCCACTTCCCAATTAAAACTCCATTAGAATGGAACCTCTTTGGCACCCGTGCCCGGCTGCCCAGCATCCCAGGGAGTAGAGCACGAACAGTTGGCCTGTACTACCACAGCCAAGGAGCCAGGGCAAAAAACTTGAGCTGTGCCTCTTCTGCAGAAAGTCAGCTTTGCAATGGTGCCATCCGCTTTGCTGTCGCTCCTCGATTTCACAACTCAAAGTCCATTACAATGGAACCTCTTTGGCACCCGTGCTGGGCTGCCCAGCATCCCAGGGAGTAGAGCACGAACGGTTGGCCTCTGCTCCCACAGCCGAAGAGCCAGGGCAAAATACTTGAGCTGTGCCTCTTCTGCAGAAAGTCACCTTTGCAACGGTGCCATCCGCTTTGCTGTCGCTCCTCGATTTCCCAACTCAAAGTCCATTACAATGGAACCTCTTTGGCACCCGTGCCCGGCTGCCCAGCATCCCAGGGAGTAGAGCACGAACAGTTGGCCTGTACTACCACAGCCAAGGAGCCAGGGCAAAAAACTTGAGCTGTGCCTCTTCTGCAGAAAGTCAGTTTTGCAATGGTGCCATCCGCTTTGCTGTCGCTCCTCCATTTCCCAACTCAAAGTCCATTACAATGGAACCTCTTTGGCACCCGTGCTCGGCTGCCCAGCATCCCAGGGAGTAGAGCACGAACGGTTGGCCTCTGCTCCCACAGCCGAAGAGTCAAGGCAAAAAACTTGAGCTCTGCCTCTTCTATAGAAAGTCAGCTTTGCAACGGTGCCATCCACATTGCTGTCGCTCCTCCATTTCCCTGCTCAAAGTCCATTACAATTGAAACTCTCTTTGGCACCCGTGCTCGGCTGCCCAGCATCCCAGGGAGTAGAGCACGAACGGTTGGCCTCTGCTCCCACAGCCGAAGAGCCAGGGCAAAAAACTTGAGCTGTGCCTCTTCTGCAGAAAGTCAGCTTTGCAATGGTGCCATCCGCTTTGCTGTCGCTCCTCGATTTCACAACTCAAAGTCCATTACAATGGAACCTCTTTGGCACCCGTGCTCGGCTGCCCAGCATCCCAGGGAGTAGAGCACGAACGGTTGGCCTCTGCTCCCACAGCCGAAGAGCCAGGGCAAAAAACTTGAGCTGTGCCTCTTCTGCAGAAAGTCACCTTTGCAACGGTGCCATCCGCATTGCTGTCGCTCCTCCACTTCCCAATTAAAACTCCATTAGAATGGAACCTCTTTGGCACCCGTGCCCGGCTGCCCAGCATCCCAGGGAGTAGAGCACGAACAGTTGGCCTGTACTACCACAGCCAAGGAGCCAGGGCAAAAAACTGGAGCTGTGCCTCTTCTGCAGAAAGTCAGCTTTGCAATGGTGCCATCCGCTTTGCTGTCGCTCCTCGATTTCACAACTCAAAGTCCATTACAATGGAACCTCTTTGGCACCCGTGCTCGGCTGCCCAGCATCCCAGGGAGTAGAGCACGAACGGTTGGCCTCTGCTCCCACAGCCGAAGAGCCAGGGCAAAATACTTGAGCTGTGCCTCTTCTGCAGAAAGTCACCTTTGCAACGGTGCCATCCGCTTTGCTGTCGCTCCTCGATTTCCCAACTCAAAGTCCATTACAATGGAACCTCTTTGGCACCCGTGCCCGGCTGCCCAGCATCCCAGGGAGTAGAGCACGAACAGTTGGCCTGTACTACCACAGCCAAGGAGCCAGGGCAAAAAACTTGAGCTGTGCCTCTTCTGCAGAAAGTCAGCTTTGCAATGGTGCCATCCGCTTTGCTGTCGCTCCTCCATTTCCCAACTCAAAGTCCATTACAATGGAACCTCTTTGGCACCCGTGCTCGGCTGCCCAGCATCCCAGGGAGTAGAGCACGAACGGTTGGCCTCTGCTCCCACAGCCGAAGAGTCAAGGCAAAAAACTTGAGCTCTGCCTCTTCTATAGAAAGTCAGCTTTGCAACGGTGCCATCCACATTGCTGTCGCTCCTCCATTTCCCTGCTCAAAGTCCATTACAATTGAAACTCTCTTTGGCACCCGTGCTGGGCTGCCCAGCATCCCAGGGAGTAGAGCACGAACGGTTGGCCTCTGCTCCCACAGCCGAAGAGCCAGGGCATAAAACTGGAGCTGTTTCTCTTCTGCAGAAAGTTACCTTTGCAACGGTGCCATCCGCTTTGCGGTCGCTCCTCAATTTCCCAACTCAAAGTCCATTATAATGGAAGCTCTGTGGCACCCGTGCTCGGCTGCCCAGCATCCCAGGGAGTAGAGCACGAACGGTTGGCCTCTGCTCCCACAGCCGAAGAGCCAGGGCAAAATACTTGAGCTGTGCCTCTTCTGCAGAAAGTCACCTTTGCAACGGTGCCATCCGCATTGCTGTCGCTCTTCCATTTCCCAACTCAAAGTCCATTACAATGGAACCTCTTTGGCACCCGTGCTGGGCAGCCCAGCCTTTCAGGGAGTAGAGCACGAACGGTTGGCCTCTGCTCCCACAGCCGAAGAGTCAAGGCAAAAAACTTGAGCTCTGCCTCTTCTGCAGAAAGTCAGCTTTGCAACGGTGCCATCCGCATTGCTGTTGCTCCTCGATTTCCCAACTCAAAGTCCATTACAATGGAACCTCTTTGGCACCCGTGCTGGGCTGCCCAGCCTCCCAGGGAGTAGAGCACGAACGGTTGGCCTCTGCTCCCACAGCCGAAGAGCCAGGGCAAAAAACTGGAGCTGTGTCTCTTCTGCAGAAAGTCAGCTTTGCAATGGTGCCATCCGCTTTGCGGTCGTTCCTCGATTTCCCAACTCAATGTCCATTATAATGGAACCTCTTCGGCACCCGTGCTGGGCTGCCCAGCATCCCAGGGAGTAGAGCACGAACGGTTGGCCTCTGCTCCCACAGCCGAAGAGCCAGGGCAAAAAGCTTGAGCTGTGCCTCTTCTGCAGAAAGTCAGCTTTGCAACGGTGCCATCCGCATTGCTGTTGCTCCTCGATTTCCCAACTCAAAGTCCATTACAATGGAACCTCTCTGGCACCCGTGCCCGGCTGCCCAGCATCCCAGGCAGTAGAGCACGAACGGTTGGCCTCTGCTCCCACAGACGAAGAGCCACGGCAAAAAACATGAGCTGTTTCTCTTCTGCAGAAAGTCAGCTTTGCAACGGTGCCATCCGCACTGCTGTCGCTCCTCGA
The DNA here is from genome assembly GCF_963264785.1 of Psittacula echo. Taxonomy (NCBI): domain Eukaryota; kingdom Metazoa; phylum Chordata; class Aves; order Psittaciformes; family Psittacidae; genus Psittacula; species Psittacula echo. The sequence goes on from NW_027664171.1 coordinate 15,677, forward strand.
TTTCCCAACTCAAAGTCCATTACAATGGAACCTCTCTGGCACCCGTGCTGGGCTGCCCAGCATCCCAGGGAGTAGAGCACGAACGGTTGGCCTCTGCTCCCACAGCCGAAGAGCCAGGGCAAAATACTTGAGCTGTGCCTCTTCTGCAGAAAGTCAGCTTTCCAACGGTGCCATCCGCTTTGCTGAGGTTCCTCGATTTCACAACTCAAAGTCCATTACAATGGAACCTCTCTGGCACCCGTGCAGGGCTGCCCAGCATCCCAGGGAGTAGAGCACGAACGGTTGGCCTCTGCTCCCACAGACGAAGAGCCACGGCAAAAAACTGGAGCTGTTTCTCTTCTGCAGAAAGTTACCTTTGCAACGGTGCCATCCGCTTTGCGGTCGCTCCTCAATTTCCCAACTCAAAGTCCATTATAATGGAAGCTCTGTGGCACCCGTGCTCGGCTACCCAGCATCCCAGGGAGTAGAGCACGAAAGGTTGGCCTCTGCTCCCACAGCCGAAGAGCCAGGGCAAAAAACTTGAGCTGTGCCTCTTCTGCAGAAAGTCACCTTTGCAACGGTGCCATCCGCATTGCTGTCGCTCCTCCATTTCCCAATTAAAAGTCCATTACAATGGAACCTCTTTGGCACCCGTGCTGGGCTGCCCAGCATCCCAGGGAGTAGAGCACGAACAGTTGGCCTGTACTACCACAGCCAAGGAGCCAGGGCAAAAAACTTGAGCTGTGCCTCTTCTGCAGAAAGTCAGCTTTGCAATGGTGCCATCCGCTTTGCTGTCGCTCCTCGATTTCCCAACTCAAAGTCCATTACAATGGAACCTCTTTGGCACCCGTGCTCGGCTGCCCAGCATCCCAGGGAGTAGAGCACGAACGGTTGGCCTCTGCTCCCACAGCCGAAGAGCCAGGGCAAAATACTTGAGCTGTGCCTCTTCTGCAGAAAGTCACCTTTGCAACGGTGCCATCCGCTTTGCTGTCGCTCCTCGATTTCACAACTCAAAGTCCATTACAATGGAACCTCTTTGGCACCTCTGCTGGGCTGCCCAGCATCCCAGGGAGTAGAGCACGAACGCTTGGCCTCTGCTCCCACAGCCAAAGAGCCAGGGCAAAAAACATGAGCTGTGCCTCTTCTGCAGAAAGTCAGCTTTGCAACGGTGCCATCCGCACTGCTGTCACTCCTCCATTTCCCACCTCAAAGTCCATTACAATGGAATCTCTTTGGCACCCGTGCTCGGCTGCCCAGCATCCCAGGGAGTAGAGCACGAACGGTTGGCCTCTGCTCCCACAGCCGAAGAGTCAAGGCAAAAAACTTGAGCTCTGCCTCTTCTGCAGAAAGTCAGCTTTGCAACGGTGCCATCCGCATTGCTGTCGCTCCTCCATTTCCCTGCTCAAAGTCCATTACAATTGAAACTCTCTTTGGCACCCGTGCTGGGCTGCCCAGCATCCCAGGGAGTAGAGCACGAACGGTTGGCCTCTGCTCCCACAGCCGAAGAGCCAGGGCAAAAAACTGGAGCTGTTTCTCTTCTGCAGAAAGTTACCTTTGCAACGGTGCCATCCGCTTTGCGGTCGCTCCTCAATTTCCCAACTCAAAGTCCATTATAATGGAAGCTCTGTGGCACCCGTGCTCGGCTGCCCAGCATCCCAGGGAGTAGAGCACGAACGGTTGGCCTCTGCTCCCACAGCCGAAGAGCCAGGGCAAAAAACTTGAGCTGTGCCTCTTCTGCAGAAAGTCACCTTTGCAACGGTGCCATCCGCATTGCTGTCGCTCCTCCACTTCCCAATTAAAACTCCATTAGAATGGAACCTCTTTGGCACCCGTGCCCGGCTGCCCAGCATCCCAGGGAGTAGAGCACGAACAGTTGGCCTGTACTACCACAGCCAAGGAGCCAGGGCAAAAAACTGGAGCTGTGCCTCTTCTGCAGAAAGTCAGCTTTGCAATGGTGCCATCCGCTTTGCTGTCGCTCCTCAATTTCCCAACTCAAAGTCCATTACAATGGAACCTCTTTGGCACCCGTGCTCGGCTGCCCAGCATCCCAGGGAGTAGAGCACGAACGGTTGGCCTCTGCTCCCACAGCCGAAGAGCCAGGGCAAAATACTTGAGCTGTGCCTCTTCTGCAGAAAGTCACCTTTGCAACGGTGCCATCCGCTTTGCTGTCGCTCCTCGATTTCCCAACTCAAAGTCCATTACAATGGAACCTCTTTGGCACCCGTGCCCGGCTGCCCAGCATCCCAGGGAGTAGAGCACGAACAGTTGGCCTGTACTACCACAGCCAAGGAGCCAGGGCAAAAAACTTGAGCTGTGCCTCTTCTGCAGAAAGTCAGCTTTGCAATGGTGCCATCCGCTTTGCTGTCGCTCCTCGATTTCCCAATTAAAAGTCCATTACAATGGAACCTCTTTGGCACCCGTGCTCGGCTGCCCAGCATCCCAGGGAGTAGAGCACGAACGGTTGGCCTCTGCTCCCACAGCCGAAGAGCCAGGGCAAAAAACTTGAGCTGTGCCTCTTCTGCAGAAAGTCACCTTTGCAACGGTGCCATCCGCATTGCTGTCGCTCCTCCACTTCCCAATTAAAACTCCATTAGAATGGAACCTCTTTGGCACCCGTGCTGGGCTGCCCAGCATCCCAGGGAGTAGAGCACGAACAGTTGGCCTGTACTACCACAGCCAAAGAGCCAGGGCAAAAAACTTGAGCTGTGCGTCTTCTGCAGAAAGTCAGCTTTGCAATGGTGCCATCCGCTTTGCTGTCGCTCCTCGATTTCACAATTAAAAGTCCATTACAATGGAACCTCTTTGGCACCCGTGCTGGGCTGCCCAGCATCCCAGGGAGTAGAGCAAGAACGGTTGGCCTCTGCTCCCACAGCCGAAGAGCCAGGGCAAAAAACTTGAGCTGTGCCTCTTCTGCAGAAAGTCACCTTTGCAACGGTGCCATCCGCACTGCTGTCACTCCTCCATTTCCCACCTCAAAGTCCATTACAATGGAATCTCTTTGGCACCCGTGCTCGGCTGCCCAGCATCCCAGGGAGTAGAGCACGAACGCTTGGCCTCTGCTCCCACAGATGAAGAGCCACGGCAAAAAACTGGAGCTGTTTCTCTTCTGCAGAAAGTTACCTTTGCAACGGTGCCATCCGCTTTGCGGTCGCTCCTCAATTTCCCAACTCAAAGTCCATTATAATGGAAGCTCTGTGGCACCCGTGCTCGGCTACCCAGCATCCCGGGGAGTAGAGCACGAACGGTTGGCCTCTGCTCCCACAGCCGAAGAGCCAGGGCAAAAAACTTGAGCTGTGCCTCTTCTGCAGAAAGTCACCTTTGCAACTGTGCCATCCGCATTGCTGTCGCTCCTCCATTTCCCAATTAAAAGTCCATTACAATGGAACCTCTTTGGCACCCGTGCCTGGCTGCCCAGCATCCCAGGGAGTAGAGCACGAACAGTTGGCCTGTACTACCACAGCCAAGGAGCCAGGGCAAAAAACTTGAGCTGTTTCTCTTCTGCAGAAAGTCAGCTTTGCAACGGTGCCATCCGCTTTGCTGTCGCTCCTCGATTTCCCAACTCAAAGTCCATTACAATGGAACCTCTTTGGCACCCGTGCTCGGCTGCCCAGCATCCCAGGGAGTAGAGCACGAACGGTTGGCCTCTGCTCCCACAGCCGAAGAGCCAGGGCAAAATACTTGAGCTGTGCCTCTTCTGCAGAAAGTCAGCTTTGCAACGGTGCCATCCGCGTGGCTGTCGCTCCTCGATTTCCCAACTCAAAGTCCATTACAATGGAACCTCTGTGGCACCCGTGCTGGGCTGCCCAGCATCCCAGGGAGTAGAGCACGAACGCTTGGCCTCTGCTCCCACAGCCAAAGAGCCAGGGCAAAAAACATGAGCTCTGCCTCTTCTGCAGAAAGTCAGCTTTGCAACGGTGCCATCCGCACTGCTGTCGCTCCTCCATTTCCCACCTCAAAGTCCATTACAATGGAACCTCTTTGGCACCCGTGCTCGGCTGCCCAGCATCCCAGGGAGTAGAGCACGAACGGTTGGCCTCTGCTCCCACAGCCGAAGAGTCAAGGCAAAAAACTTGAGCTGTGCCTCTTCTGCAGAAAGTCAGCTTTGCAACGGTGCCATCCGCATTGCTGTCGCTCCTCCATTTCCCTGCTCAAAGTCCATTACAACTGAAACTGTCTTTGGCACCCGTGCTGGGCTGCCCAGCATCCCAGGGAGTAGAGCACGAACGGTTGGCCTCTGCTCCCACAGCCGAAGAGCCAGGGCAAAAAACTGGAGCTGTTTCTCTTCTGCAGAAAGTTACCTTTGCAACGGTGCCATCCGCTTTGCGGTCGCTCCTCAATTTCCCAACTCAAAGTCCATTATAATGGAAGCTCTGTGGCACCCGTGCTGGGCTGCCCAGCATCCCAGGGAGTAGAGCACGAACGGTTGGCCTCTGCTCCCACAGCCGAAGAGCCAGGGCAAAAAACTTGAGCTGTGCCTCTTCTGCAGAAAGTCAGCTTTGCAACGGTGCCATCCGCATTGCTGTCGCTCCTCCACTTCCCAATTAAAACTCCATTAGAATGGAACCTCTTTGGCACCCGTGCCCGGCTGCCCAGCATCCCAGGGAGTAGAGCACGAACAGTTGGCCTGTACTACCACAGCCAAGGAGCCAGGGCAAAAAACTGGAGCTGTGCCTCTTCTGCAGAAAGTCAGCTTTGCAATGGTGCCATCCGCTTTGCTGTCGCTCCTCGATTTCCCAACTCAAAGTCCATTACAATGGAACCTCTTTGGCACCCGTGCTGGGCTGCCCAGCATCCCAGGGAGTAGAGCACGAACGGTTGGCCTCTGCTCCCACAGCCGAAGAGCCAGGGCAAAATACTTGAGCTGTGCCTCTTCTGCAGAAAGTCACCTTTGCAACGGTGCCATCCGCTTTGCTGTCGCTCCTCGATTTCCCAACTCAAAGTCCATTACAATGGAACCTCTTTGGCACCCGTGCCCGGCTGCCCAGCATCCCAGGGAGTAGAGCACGAACAGTTGGCCTGTACTACCACAGCCAAGGAGCCAGGGCAAAAAACTTGAGCTGTGCCTCTTCTGCAGAAAGTCAGTTTTGCAATGGTGCCATCCGCTTTGCTGTCGCTCCTCCATTTCCCAACTCAAAGTCCATTACAATGGAACCTCTTTGGCACCCGTGCTCGGCTGCCCAGCATCCCAGGGAGTAGAGCACGAACGGTTGGCCTCTGCTCCCACAGCCGAAGAGTCAAGGCAAAAAACTTGAGCTCTGCCTCTTCTATAGAAAGTCAGCTTTGCAACGGTGCCATCCACATTGCTGTCGCTCCTCCATTTCCCTGCTCAAAGTCCATTACAATTGAAACTCTCTTTGGCACCCGTGCTCGGCTGCCCAGCATCCCAGGGAGTAGAGCACGAACGGTTGGCCTCTGCTCCCACAGCCGAAGAGCCAGGGCAAAAAACTTGAGCTGTGCCTCTTCTGCAGAAAGTCAGCTTTGCAATGGTGCCATCCGCTTTGCTGTCGCTCCTCGATTTCACAACTCAAAGTCCATTACAATGGAACCTCTTTGGCACCCGTGCTCGGCTGCCCAGCATCCCAGGGAGTAGAGCACGAACGGTTGGCCTCTGCTCCCACAGCCGAAGAGCCAGGGCAAAAAACTTGAGCTGTGCCTCTTCTGCAGAAAGTCACCTTTGCAACGGTGCCATCCGCATTGCTGTCGCTCCTCCACTTCCCAATTAAAACTCCATTAGAATGGAACCTCTTTGGCACCCGTGCCCGGCTGCCCAGCATCCCAGGGAGTAGAGCACGAACAGTTGGCCTGTACTACCACAGCCAAGGAGCCAGGGCAAAAAACTGGAGCTGTGCCTCTTCTGCAGAAAGTCAGCTTTGCAATGGTGCCATCCGCATTGCTGTTGCTCCTCGATTTCACAACTCAAAGTCCATTACAATGGAACCTCTTTGGCACCCGTGCTCGGCTGCCCAGCATCCCAGGGAGTAGAGCACGAACGGTTGGCCTCTGCTCCCACAGCCGAAGAGCCAGGGCAAAATACTTGAGCTGTGCCTCTTCTGCAGAAAGTCAGCTTTGCAACGGTGCCATCCGCTTTGCTGTCGCTCCTCGATTTCCCAACTCAAAGTCCATTACAATGGAACCTCTTTGGCACCCGTGCCCGGCTGCCCAGCATCCCAGGGAGTAGAGCACGAACAGTTGGCCTGTACTACCACAGCCAAGGAGCCAGGGCAAAAAACTTGAGCTGTGCCTCTTCTGCAGAAAGTCAGCTTTGCAATGGTGCCATCCGCTTTGCTGTCGCTCCTCCATTTCCCAACTCAAAGTCCATTACAATGGAACCTCTTTGGCACCCGTGCTCGGCTGCCCAGCATCCCAGGGAGTAGAGCACGAACGGTTGGCCTCTGCTCCCACAGCCGAAGAGTCAAGGCAAAAAACTTGAGCTCTGCCTCTTCTATAGAAAGTCAGCTTTGCAACGGTGCCATCCACATTGCTGTCGCTCCTCCATTTCCCTGCTCAAAGTCCATTACAATTGAAACTCTCTTTGGCACCCGTGCTGGGCTGCCCAGCATCCCAGGGAGTAGAGCACGAACGGTTGGCCTCTGCTCCCACAGCCGAAGAGCCAGGGCAAAAAACTGGAGCTGTTTCTCTTCTGCAGAAAGTTACCTTTGCAACGGTGCCATCCGCTTTGCGGTCGCTCCTCAATTTCCCAACTCAAAGTCCATTATAATGGAAGCTCTGTGGCACCCGTGCTCGGCTGCCCAGCATCCCAGGGAGTAGAGCACGAACGGTTGGCCTCTGCTCCCACAGCCGAAGAGCCAGGGCAAAATACTTGAGCTGTGCCTCTTCTGCAGAAAGTCACCTTTGCAACGGTGCCATCCGCATTGCTGTCGCTCTTCCATTTCCCAACTCAAAGTCCATTACAATGGAACCTCTTTGGCACCCGTGCTGGGCAGCCCAGCCTTTCAGGGAGTAGAGCACGAACGGTTGGCCTCTGCTCCCACAGCCGAAGAGTCAAGGCAAAAAACTTGAGCTCTGCCTCTTCTGCAGAAAGTCAGCTTTGCAACGGTGCCATCCGCATTGCTGTTGCTCCTCGATTTCCCAACTCAAAGTCCATTACAATGGAACCTCTTTGGCACCCGTGCTGGGCTGCCCAGCCTCCCAGGGAGTAGAGCACGAACGGTTGGCCTCTGCTCCCACAGCCGAAGAGCCAGGGCAAAAAACTGGAGCTGTGTCTCTTCTGCAGAAAGTCAGCTTTGCAATGGTGCCATCCGCTTTGCGGTCGTTCCTCGATTTCCCAACTCAATGTCCACTATAATGGAACCTCTTCGGCACCCGTGCTGGGCTGCCCAGCATCCCAGGGAGTAGAGCACGAACGGTTGGCCTCTGCTCCCACAGCCGAAGAGCCAGGGCAAAAAGCTTGAGCTGTGCCTCTTCTGCAGAAAGTCAGCTTTGCAACGGTGCCATCCGCATTGCTGTTGCTCCTCGATTTCCCAACTCAAAGTCCATTACAATGGAACCTCTCTGGCACCCGTGCCCGGCTGCCCAGCATCCCAGGCAGTAGAGCACGAACGGTTGGCCTCTGCTCCCACAGACGAAGAGCCACGGCAAAAAACATGAGCTGTTTCTCTTCTGCAGAAAGTCAGCTTTGCAACGGTGCCATCCGCACTGCTGTCGCTCCTCGATTTCCCAACTCAAAGTCCATTACAATGGAACCTCTCTGGCACCCGTGCTGGACTGCCCAGCATCCCAGGGAGTAGAGCACGAACGGTTGGCCTCTGCTCCCACAGCCGAAGAGCCAGGGCAAAATACTTGAGCTGTGCCTCTTCTGCAGAAAGTCAGCTTTCCAACGGTGCCATCCGCTTTGCTGAGGTTCCTCGATTTCACAACTCAAAGTCCATTACAATGGAACCTCACTGGCACCCGTGCAGGGCTGCCCAGCATCCCAGGGAGTAGAGCACGAACGGTTGGCCTCTGCTCCCACAGACGAAGAGCCACGGCAAAAAACTGGAGCTGTTTCTCTTCTGCAGAAAGTTACCTTTGCAACGGTGCCATCCGCTTTGCGGTCGCTCCTCAATTTCCCAACTCAAAGTCCATTATAATGGAAGCTCTGTGGCACCCGTGCTCGGCTACCCAGCATCCCAGGGAGTAGAGCACGAAAGGTTGGCCTCTGCTCCCACAGCCGAAGAGCCAGGGCAAAAAACTTGAGCTGTGCCTCTTCTGCAGAAAGTCACCTTTGCAACGGTGCCATCCGCATTGCTGTCGCTCCTCCATTTCCCAATTAAAAGTCCATTACAATGGAACCTCTTTGGCACCCGTGCTGGGCTGCCCAGCATCCCAGGGAGTAGAGCACGAACAGTTGGCCTGTACTACCACAGCCAAGGAGCCAGGGCAAAAAACTTGAGCTGTGCCTCTTCTGCAGAAAGTCAGCTTTGCAATGGTGCCATCCGCTTTGCTGTCGCTCCTCGATTTCCCAACTCAAAGTCCATTACAATGGAACCTCTTTGGCACCCGTGCTCGGCTGCCCAGCATCCCAGGGAGTAGAGCACGAACGGTTGGCCTCTGCTCCCACAGCCGAAGAGCCAGGGCAAAATACTTGAGCTGTGCCTCTTCTGCAGAAAGTCACCTTTGCAACGGTGCCATCCGCTTTGCTGTCGCTCCTCGATTTCACAACTCAAAGTCCATTACAATGGAACCTCTTTGGCACCCGTGCTGGGCTGCCCAGCATCCCAGGGAGTAGAGCACGAACGCTTGGCCTCTGCTCCCACAGCCAAAGAGCCAGGGCAAAAAACATGAGCTGTGCCTCTTCTGCAGAAAGTCAGCTTTGCAACGGTGCCATCCGCACTGCTGTCACTCCTCCATTTCCCACCTCAAAGTCCATTACAATGGAATCTCTTTGGCACCCGTGCTCGGCTGCCCAGCATCCCAGGGAGTAGAGCACGAACGGTTGGCCTCTGCTCCCACAGCCGAAGAGTCAAGGCAAAAAACTTGAGCTCTGCCTCTTCTGCAGAAAGTCAGCTTTGCAACGGTGCCATCCGCATTGCTGTCGCTCCTCCATTTCCCTGCTCAAAGTCCATTACAATTGAAACTCTCTTTGGCACCCGTGCTGGGCTGCCCAGCATCCCAGGGAGTAGAGCACGAACGGTTGGCCTCTGCTCCCACAGCCGAAGAGCCAGGGCAAAAAACTGGAGCTGTTTCTCTTCTGCAGAAAGTTACCTTTGCAACGGTGCCATCCGCTTTGCGGTCGCTCCTCAATTTCCCAACTCAAAGTCCATTATAATGGAAGCTCTGTGGCACCCGTGCTCGGCTGCCCAGCATCCCAGGGAGTAGAGCACGAACGGTTGGCCTCTGCTCCCACAGCCGAAGAGCCAGGGCAAAAAACTTGAGCTGTGCCTCTTCTGCAGAAAGTCACCTTTGCAACGGTGCCATCCGCATTGCTGTCGCTCCTCCACTTCCCAATTAAAACTCCATTAGAATGGAACCTCTTTGGCACCCGTGCCCGGCTGCCCAGCATCCCAGGGAGTAGAGCACGAACAGTTGGCCTGTACTACCACAGCCAAGGAGCCAGGGCAAAAAACTGGAGCTGTGCCTCTTCTGCAGAAAGTCAGCTTTGCAATGGTGCCATCCGCTTTGCTGTCGCTCCTCAATTTCCCAACTCAAAGTCCATTACAATGGAACCTCTTTGGCACCCGTGCTCGGCTGCCCAGCATCCCAGGGAGTAGAGCACGAACGGTTGGCCTCTGCTCCCACAGCCGAAGAGCCAGGGCAAAATACTTGAGCTGTGCCTCTTCTGCAGAAAGTCACCTTTGCAACGGTGCCATCCGCTTTGCTGTCGCTCTTCGATTTCCCAACTCAAAGTCCATTACAATGGAACCTCTTTGGCACCCGTGCCCGGCTGCCCAGCATCCCAGGGAGTAGAGCACGAACAGTTGGCCTGTACTACCACAGCCAAGGAGCCAGGGCAAAAAACTTGAGCTGTGCCTCTTCTGCAGAAAGTCAGCTTTGCAATGGTGCCATCCGCTTTGCTGTCGCTCCTCGATTTCCCAATTAAAAGTCCATTACAATGGAACCTCTTTGGCACCCGTGCCCGGCTGCCCAGCATCCCAGGGAGTAGAGCACGAACAGTTGGCCTGTACTACCACAGCCAAGGAGCCAGGGCAAAAAACTTGAGCTGTGCCTCTTCTGCAGAAAGTCAGCTTTGCAATGGTGCCATCCGCTTTGCTGTCGCTCCTCGATTTCCCAATTAAAAGTCCATTACAATGGAACCTCTTTGGCACCCGTGCTCGGCTGCCCAGCATCCCAGGGAGTAGAGCACGAACGGTTGGCCTCTGCTCCCACAGCCGAAGAGCCAGGGCAAAAAACTTGAGCTGTGCCTCTTCTGCAGAAAGTCACCTTTGCAACGGTGCCATCCGCATTGCTGTCGCTCCTCCACTTCCCAATTAAAACTCCATTAGAATGGAACCTCTTTGGCACCCGTGCTGGGCTGCCCAGCATCCCAGGGAGTAGAGCACGAACAGTTGGCCTGTACTACCACAGCCAAAGAGCCAGGGCAAAAAACTTGAGCTGTGCGTCTTCTGCAGAAAGTCAGCTTTGCAATGGTGCCATCCGCTTTGCTGTCGCTCCTCGATTTCACAACTCAAAGTCCATTACAATGGAACCTCTTTGGCACCCGTGCTCGGCTGCCCAGCATCCCAGGGAGTAGAGCACGAACGGTTGGCCTCTGCTCCCACAGCCGAAGAGCCAGGGCAAAATACTTGAGCTGTGCCTCTTCTGCAGAAAGTCACCTTTGCAACGGTGCCATCCGCTTTGCTGTCGCTCCTCGATTTCCCAACTCAAAGTCCATTACAATGGAACCTCTTTGGCACCCGTGCTGGGCTGCCCAGCATCCCAGGGAGTAGAGCACGAACAGTTGGCCTGTACTACCACAGCCAAGGAGCCAGGGCAAAAAACTTGAGCTGTGCCTCTTCTGCAGAAAGTCAGCTTTGCAATGGTGCCATCCGCTTTGCTGTCGCTCCTCCATTTCCCAACTCAAAGTCCATTACAATGGAACCTCTTTGGCACCCGTGCTCGGCTGCCCAGCATCCCAGGGAGTAGAGCACGAACGGTTGGCCTCTGCTCCCACAGCCGAAGAGTCAAGGCAAAAAACTTGAGCTCTGCCTCTTCTATAGAAAGTCAGCTTTGCAACGGTGCCATCCACATTGCTGTCGCTCCTCCATTTCCCTGCTCAAAGTCCATTACAATTGAAACTCTCTTTGGCACCCGTGCTGGGCTGCCCAGCATCCCAGGGAGTAGAGCACGAACGGTTGGCCTCTGCTCCCACAGCCGAAGAGCCAGGGCAAAAAACTGGAGCTGTTTCTCTTCTGCAGAAAGTTACCTTTGCAACGGTGCCATCCGCTTTGCGGTCGCTCCTCAATTTCCCAACTCAAAGTCCATTATAATGGAAGCTCTTTGGCACCCGTGCTCAGCTGCCCAGCATCCCAGGGAGTAGAGCACGAACGGTTGGCCTCTGCTCCCACAGCCGAAGAGCCAGGGCAAAAAACTTGAGCTGTGCCTCTTCTGCAGAAAGTCACCTTTGCAATGGTGCCATCCGCTTTGCTGTCGCTCCTCGATTTCACAACTCAAAGTCCATTACAATGGAACCTCTTTGGCACCCGTGCTGGGCTGCCCAGCATCCCAGGGAGTAGAGCACGAACGGTTGGCCTCTGCTCCCACAGCCGAAGAGCCAGGGCAAAATACTTGAGCTGTGCCTCTTCTGCAGAAAGTCACCTTTGCAACGGTGCCATCCGCTTTGCTGTCGCTCCTCGATTTCCCAACTCAAAGTCCATTACAATGGAACCTCTTTGGCACCCGTGCCCGGCTGCCCAGCATCCCAGGGAGTAGAGCACGAACAGTTGGCCTGTACTACCACAGCCAAGGAGCCAGGGCAAAAAACTTGAGCTGTGCCTCTTCTGCAGAAAGTCAGCTTTGCAATGGTGCCATCCGCTTTGCTGTCGCTCCTCGATTTCCCAACTCAAAGTCCATTACAATGGAACCTCTTTGGCACCCGTGCTCGGCTGCCCAGCATCCCAGGGAGTAGAGCACGAACGGTTGGCCTCTGCTCCCACAGCCGAAGAGCCAGGGCAAAAAACTTGAGCTGTGCCTCTTCTGCAGAAAGTCACCTTTGCAACGGTGCCATCCGCATTGCTGTCGCTCTTCCATTTCCCAACTCAAAGTCCATTACAATGGAACCTCTTTGGCACCCGTGCTGGGCAGCCCAGCCTTTCAGGGAGTAGAGCACGAACGGTTGGCCTCTGCTCCCACAGCCGAAGAGTCAAGGCAAAAAACTTGAGCTCTGCCTCTTCTGCAGAAAGTCAGCTTTGCCACGGTGCCATCCGCATTGCTGTTGCTCCTCCATTTCCCAACTCAAAGTCCATTACAATGGAACCTCTTTGGCACCCGTGCTGGGCTGCCCAGCATCCCAGGGAGTAGAGCACGAACGGTTGGCCTCTGCTCCCACAGACGAAGAGCCAGGGCAAAAAACTGGAGCTGTGTCTCTTCTGCAGAAAGTCAGCTTTGCAATGGTGCCATCCGCTTTGCGGTCGTTCCTCGATTTCCCAACTCAATGTCCATTATAATGGAACCTCTTCGGCACCCGTGCTGGGCTGCCCAGCATCCCAGGGAGTAGAGCACGAACGGTTGGCCTCTGCTCCCACAGCCGAAGAGCCAGGGCAAAAAGCTTGAGCTGTGCCTCTTCTGCAGAAAGTCAGCTTTGCAACGGTGCCATCCGCATTGCTGTTGCTCCTCGATTTCCCAACTCAAAGTCCATTACAATGGAACCTCTCTGGCACCCGTGCCCGGCTGCCCAGCATCCCAGGGAGTAGAGCACGAACGGTTGGCCTCTGCTCCCACAGACGAAGAGCCACGGCAAAAAACATGAGCTGTTTCTCTTCTGCAGAAAGTCAGCTTTGCAACGGTGCCATCCGCACTGCTGTCGCTCCTCGATTTCCCAACTCAAAGTCCATTACAATGGAACCTCTCTGGCACCCGTGCTGGGCTGCCCAGCATCCCAGGGAGTAGAGCACGAACGGTTGGCCTCTGCTCCCACAGCCGAAGAGCCAGGGCAGAATACTTGAGCTGTGCCTCTTCTGCAGAAAGTCAGCTTTCCAACGGTGCCATCCGCATTGCTGAGGTTCCTCGATTTCACAACTCAAAGTCCATTACAATGGAACCTCACTGGCACCCGTGCAGGGCTGCCCAGCATCCCAGGGAGTAGAGCACGAACGGTTGGCCTCTGCTCCCACAGACGAAGAGCCACGGCAAAAAACTGGAGCTGTTTCTCTTCTGCAGAAAGTTACCTTTGCAACGGTGCCATCCGCTTTGCGGTCGCTCCTCAATTTCCCAACTCAAAGTCCATTATAATGGAAGCTCTGTGGCACCCGTGCTCGGCTACCCAGCATCCCAGGGAGTAGAGCACGAAAGGTTGGCCTCTGCTCCCACAGCCGAAGAGCCAGGGCAAAAAACTTGAGCTGTGCCTCTTCTGCAGAAAGTCAGCTTTGCAACTGTGCCATCCGCATTGCTGTCGCTCCTCCATTTCCCAATTAAAAGTCCATTACAATGGAACCTCTTTGGCACCCGTGCTGGGCTGCCCAGCATCCCAGGGAGTAGAGCACGAACAGTTGGCCTGTACTACCACAGCCAAGGAGCCAGGGCAAAAACCTTGAGCTGTGCCTCTTCTGCAGAAAGTCAGCTTTGCAATGGTGCCATCCGCTTTGCTGTCGCTCCTCGATTTCCCAACTCAAAGTCCATTACAATGGAACCTCTTTGGCACCCGTGCTCGGCTGCCCAGCATCCCAGGGAGTAGAGCACGAACGGTTGGCCTCTGCTCCCACAGCCAAAGAGCCAGGGCAAAATACTTGAGCTGTGCCTCTTCTGCAGAAAGTCACCTTTGCAACGGTGCCATCCGCTTTGCTGTCGCTCCTCGATTTCACAACTCAAAGTCCATTACAATGGAACCTCTTTGGCACCCGTGCTCGGCTGCCCAGCATCCCAGGGAGTAGAGCACGAACGCTTGGCCTCTGCTCCCACAGCCAAAGAGCCAGGGCAAAAAACTTGAGCTGTGCCTCTTCTGCAGAAAGTCACCTTTGCAACGGTGCCATCCGCACTGCTGTCACTCCTCCATTTCCCACCTCAAAGTCCATTACAATGGAATCTCTTTGGCACCCGTGCTGGGATGCCCAGCATCCCAGGGAGTAGAGCACGAACGGTTGGCCTCTGCTCCCACAGCCGAAGAGTCAAGGCAAAAAACTTGAGCTCTGCCTCTTCTGCAGAAAGTCAGCTTTGCAACGGTGCCATCCGCATTGCTGTCGCTCCTCCATTTCCCTGCTCAAAGTCCATTACAATTGAAACTCTCTTTGGCACCCGTGCTGGGCTGCCCAGCATCCCAGGGAGTAGAGCACGAACGGTTGGCCTCTGCTCCCACAGCCGAAGAGCCAGGGCAAAAAACTTGAACTGTTTCTCTTCTGCAGAAAGTTACCTTTGCAACGGTGCCATCCGCTTTGCGGTCGCTCCTCAATTTCCCAACTCAAAGTCCATTATAATGGAAGCTCTGTGGCACCCGTGCTCGGCTGCCCAGCATCCCAGGGAGTAGAGCACGAACGGTTGGCCTCTGCTCCCACAGCCGAAGAGCCAGGGCAAAAAACTTGAGCTGTGTCTCTTCTGCAGAAAGTCACCTTTGCAACGGTGCCATCCGCATTGCTGTCGCTCCTCCACTTCCCAATTAAAACTCCATTAGAATGGAACCTCTTTGGCACCCGTGCCCGGCTGCCCAGCATCCCAGGGAGTAGAGCACGAACAGTTGGCCTGTACTACCACAGCCAAGGAGCCAGGGCAAAAAACTGGAGCTGTGCCTCTTCTGCAGAAAGTCAGCTTTGCAATGGTGCCATCCGCTTTGCTGTCGCTCCTCAATTTCCCAACTCAAAGTCCATTACAATGGAACCTCTTTGGCACCCGTGCTGGGCTGCCCAGCATCCCAGGGAGTAGAGCACGAACGGTTGGCCTCTGCTCCCACAGCCGAAGAGCCAGGGCAAAATACTTGAGCTGTGCCTCTTCTGCAGAAAGTCACCTTTGCAACGGTGCCATCCGCTTTGCTGTCGCTCCTCGATTTCCCAACTCAAAGTCCATTACAATGGAACCTCTTTGGCACCCGTGCCCGGCTGCCCAGCATCCCAGGGAGTAGAGCACGAACAGTTGGCCTGTACTACCACAGCCAAGGAGCCAGGGCAAAAAACTTGAGCTGTGCCTCTTCTGCAGAAAGTCAGCTTTGCAATGGTGCCATCCGCTTTGCTGTCGCTCCTCGATTTCCCAACTCAAAGTCCATTACAATGGAACCTCTTTGGCACCCGTGCTCGGCTGCCCAGCATCCCAGGGAGTAGAGCACGAACGGTTGGCCTCTGCTCCCGCAGCCGAAGAGTCAAGGCAAAAAACTTGAGCTCTGCCTCTTCTATAGAAAGTCAGCTTTGCAACGGTGCCATCCGCATTGCTGTCGCTCCTCCATTTCCCTGCTCAAAGTCCATTACAATTGAAACTCTCTTTGGCACCCGTGCTGGGCTGCCCAGCATCCCAGGGAGTAGAGCACGAACGGTTGGCCTCTGCTCCCACAGCCGAAGAGCCAGGGCAAAAAGCTTGAGCTGTGCCTCTTCTGCAGAAAGTCAGCTTTGCAATGGTGCCATCCGCATTGCTGTCGCTCCTCCATTTCCCAACTCAAAGTCCATTACAATGGAACCTCTTTGGCACCCGTGCTGGGCTGCCCAGCATCCCAGGGAGTAGAGCACGAACGGTTGGCCTCTGCTCCCACAGCCGAAGAGCCACGGCAAAAAACTGGAGCTGTGTCTCTTCTGCAGAAAGTCAGCTTTGCAATGGTGCCATCCGCTTTGCTGTCTTTCCTCGATTTCCCAACTCAAAGTCCATTATAATGGAACCTCTTTGGCACCCGTGCTCGGCTGCCCAGCATCCCAGGGAGTAGAGCACGAACGGTTGGCCTCTGCTCCCACAGCCAAAGAGTCAGGGCAAAAAACTTGAGCTGTGCCTCTTCTGCAGAAAGTCAGCTTTGCAACGGTGCCATCCGCATTGCTGAGGTTCCTCGATTTCCCAACTCAAAGTCCATTACAATGGAACCTCTCTGGCACCCGTGCTGGGCTGCCCAGCGTCCCAGGGAGTAGAGCACGAACGGTTGGCCTCTGCTCCCACAGCCGAAGAGCCAGGGCAAAAAACATGAGCTCTTCCTCTTCTGCAGAAAGTCAGCTTTGCAACGGTGCCATCCGCACTGCTGTCGCTCCTCGATTTCCCAACTCAAAGTCCATTACAATGGAACCTCTTTGGCACCCGTGCTGGGCTGCCCAGCCTCCCAAGGAGTAGAGCACGAACGGTTGGCCTCTGCTCCCACAGCCGAAGAGCCAGGGCAAAAAACTTGAGCTCTGCCTCTTCTGCAGAAAGTCAGCTTTGCAACGGTGCCATCCGCTTTGCTGTCGCTCCTCGATTTCCCAACTCAAAGTCCATTATAATGGAACCTCTGTGGCACCCGTGCTGGGCTGCCCAGCATCCCAGGGAGTAGAGCACGAACGGTTGGCCTCTGCTCCCACAGACGAAGAGCCACGGCAAAAAACTTGAGCTGTTTCTCTTCTGCAGAAAGTTACCTTTGCAACGGTGCCATCCGCTTTGCGGTCGCTCCTCAATTTCCCAACTCAAAGTCCATTATAATGGAAGCTCTGTGGCACCCGTGCTCGGCTGCCCAGCATCCCAGGTAGTAGAGCACGAACGGTTGGCCTCTGCTCCCACAGCCGAAGAGCCAGGGCAAAAAACTTGAGCTGTGCCTCTTCTGCAGAAAGTCACCTTTGCAACGGTGCCATCCGCATTGCTGTCGCTCCTCCATTTCCCAATTAAAAGTCCATTACAATGGAACCTCTTTGGCACCCGTGCCCGGCTGCCCAGCATCCCAGGGAGTAGAGCACGAACAGTTGGCCTGTACTACCACAGCCAAGGAGCCAGGGCAAAAAACTTGAGCTGTGCCTCTTCTGCAGAAAGTCAGCTTTGCAATGGTGCCATCCGCTTTGCTGTCGCTCCTCCATTTCCCAACTCAAAGTCCATTACAATGGAACCTCTTTGGCACCCGTGCTGGGCAGCCCAGCCTTTCAGGGAGTAGAGCACGAACGGTTGGCCTCTGCTCCCACAGCCGAAGAGCCAGGTCAAAATACTTGAGCTGTGCCTCTTCTGCAGAAAGTCAGCTTTTCAACGGTGCCATCCGCTTTGCTGTCGCTCCTCGATTTCCCAACTCAAAGTCCATTACAATGGAACCTCTTTGGCACCCGTGCTGGGCTGCCCAGCATCCCAGGGAGTAGAGCACGAACGCTTGGCCTCTTCTCCCACAGCCAAAGAGCCAGGGCAAAAAACATGAGCTCTGCCTCTTCTGCAGAAAGTCAGCTTTGCAACGGTGCCATCCGCACTGCTGTCGCTCCTCCATTTCCCACCTTAAAGTCCATTACAATGGAATCTCTTTGGCACCCGTGCTCGGCTGCCCAGCATCCCAGGGAGTAGAGCATGAACGGTTGGCCTCTGCTCCCACAGCCGAAGAGTCAAGGCAAAAAACTTGAGCTGTGCCTCTTCTGCAGAAAGTCACCTTTGCAACGGTGCCAATCGCATTGCTGTCGCTCTTCCGTTTCCCAACTCAAAGTCCATTACAATGGAACCTCTTTGGCACCCGTGCTGGGCAGCCCAGGCTTTCAGGGAGTAGAGCACGAACGGTTGGCCTCTGCTCCCACAGCCGAAGAGCCAGGGCAAAAAACATGAGCTCTTCCTCTTCTGCAGAAAGTCAGCTTTGCAACGGTGCCATCCGCACTGCTGTCGCTCCTCGATTTCCCAACTCAAAGTCCATTACAATGGAACCTCTTTGGCACCCGTGCTGGGCTGCCCAGCATCCCAGGGAGTAGAGCACGAACAGTTGGCCTGTACTACCACAGCCAAGGAGCCAGGGCAAAAAACTTGAGCTCTTCCTCTTCTGCAGAAAGTCAGCTTTGCAATGGTGCCATCCGCATTGCTGTCGCTCCTCCATTTCCCAACTCAAAGTCCATTAAAATGGAACCTCTTTGGCACCCGTGCTCGGCTGCCCAGCATCCCAGGGAGTAGAGCACGAACGGTTGGCCTCTGCTCCCACAGCCGAAGAGTCAAGGCAAAAAACTTGAGCTCTGCCTCTTCTATAGAAAGTCAGCTTTGCAACGGTGCCATCCACATTGCTGTCGCTCCTCCATTTCCCTGCTCAAAGTCCATTACAATTGAAACTCTCTTTGGCACCCGTGCTGGGCTGCCCAGCATCCCAGGGAGTAGAGCACGAACGGTTGGCCTCTGCTCCCACAGCCGAAGAGCCAGGGCAAAAAACTGGAGCTGTTTCTCTTCTGCAGAAAGTTACCTTTGCAACGGTGCCATCCGCTTTGCGGTCGCTCCTCAATTTCCCAACTCAAAGTCCATTATAATGGAAGCTCTGTGGCACCCGTGCTCGGCTGCCCAGCATCCCAGGGAGAGGAGCACGAACGGTTGGCCTCTGCTCCCACAGCCGAAGAGCCAGGGCAAAAAACTTGAGCTGTGCCTCTTCTGCAGAAAGTCACCTTTGCAACGGTGCCATCCGCATTGCTGTCGCTCCTCCACTTCCCAATTACAACTCCATTAGAATGGAACCTCTTTGGCACCCGTGCCCGGCTGCCCAGCATCCCAGGGAGTAGAGCACGAACAGTTGGCCTGTACTACCACAGCCAAGGAGCCAGGGCAAAAAACTGGAGCTGTGCCTCTTCTGCAGAAAGTCAGCTTTGCAATGGTGCCATCCGCTTTGCTGTCGCTCCTCGATTTCACAACTCAAAGTCCATTACAATGGAACCTCTTTGGCACCCGTGCTGGGCTGCCCAGCATCCCAGGGAGTAGAGCACGAACGGTTGGCCTCTGCTCCCACAGCCAAAGAGCCAGGGCAAAATACTTGAGCTGTGCCTCTTCTGCAGAAAGTCACCTTTGCAACGGTGCCATCCGCTTTGCTGTCGCTCCTCGATTTCCCAACTCAAAGTCCATTACAATGGAACCTCTTTGGCACCCGTGCCCGGCTGCCCAGCATCCCAGGGAGTAGAGCACGAACAGTTGGCCTGTACTACCACAGCCAAGGAGCCAGGGCAAAAAACTTGAGCTGTGCCTCTTCTGCAGAAAGTCAGCTTTGCAATGGTGCCATCCGCTTTGCTGTCGCTCCTCGATTTCCCAACTCAAAGTCCATTACAATGGAACCTCTTTGACACCCGTGCTCGGCTGCCCAGCATCCCAGGGAGTAGAGCACGAACGGTTGGCCTCTGCTCCCGCAGCCGAAGAGTCAAGGCAAAAAACTTGAGCTCTGCCTCTTCTATAGAAAGTCAGCTTTGCAATGGTGCCATCCGCATTGCTGTCGCTCCTCCATTTCCCTGCTCAAAGTCCATTACAATTGAAACACTCTTTGGCACCCGTGCTGGGCTGCCCAGCATCCCAGGGAGTAGAGCACGAACGGTTGGCCTCTGCTCCCACAGCCGAAGAGCCAGGGCAAAAAGCTTGAGCTGTGCCTCTTCTGCAGAAAGTCAGCTTTGCAATGGTGCCATCCGCATTGCTGTCGCTCCTCCATTTCCCAACTCAAAGTCCATTACAATGGAACCTCTTTGGCACCCGTGCTGGGCTGCCCAGCATCCCAGGGAGTAGAGCACTAACGGTTGGCCTGTGCTCCCACAGCCGAAGAGCCACGGCAAAAAACTGGAGCTGTGTCTCTTCTGCAGAAAGTCAGCTTTGCAATGGTGCCATCCGCTTTGCTGTCTCTCCTCGATTTCCCAACTCAAAGTCCATTATAATGGAACCTCTGTGGCACCCGTGCTGGGCTGCCCAGCATCCCAGGGAGTAGAGCACGAACGGTTGGCCTCTGCTCCCACAGCCGAAGAGCCAGGGCAAAAAACATGAGCTCTTCCTCTTCTGCAGAAAGTCAGCTTTGCAACGGTGCCATCCGCACTGCTGTCGCTCCTCGATTTCCCAACTCAAAGTCCATTACAATGGAACCTCTTTGGCACCCGTGCTGGGCTGCCCAGCCTCCCAGGGAGTAGAGCACGAACGGTTGGCCTCTGCTCCCACAGCCGAAGAGCCAGGGCAAAAAACTTGAGCTCTGCCTCTTCTGCAGAAAGTCAGCTTTGCAACGGTGCCATCCGCACTGCTGTCGCTCCTCGATTTCCCAACTCAAAGTCCATTACAATGGAACCTCTGTGGCACCCGTGCTGGGCTGCCCAGCATCCCAGGGAGTAGAGCACGAACGGTTGGCCTCTGCTCCCACAGACGAAGAGCCAGGGCAAAAAACTTGAGCTGTTTCTCTTCTGCAGAATGTTACCTTTGCAACGGTGCCATCCGCTTTGCGGTCGCTCCTCAATTTCCCAACTCAAACTCCATTATAATGGAAGCTCTGTGGCACCCGTGCTCGGCTGCCCAGCATCCCAGGGAGTAGAGCACGAACGGTTGGCCTCTGCTCCCACAGCCGAAGAGCCAGGGCAAAAAACTTGAGCTGTGCCTCTTCTGCAGAAAGTCACCTTTGCAACGGTGCCATCCGCATTGCTGTCGCTCTTCCATTTCCCAACTCAAAGTCCATTACAATGGAACCTCTTTGGCACCCGTGCCCGGCTGCCCAGCATCCCAGGGAGTAGAGCACGAACAGTTGGCCTGTACTACCACAGCCAAGGAGCCAGGGCAAAAAACTTGAGCTGTGCCTCTTCTGCAGAAAGTCAGCTTTGCAATGGTGCCATCCGCTTTGCTGTCGCTCCTCCATTTCCCAACTCAAAGTCCATTACAATGGAACCTCTTTGGCACCCGTGCTGGGCAGCCCAGCCTTTCAGGGAGTAGAGCACGAACGGTTGGCCTCTGCTCCCACAGCCGAAGAGCCAGATCAAAATACTTGAGCTGTGCCTCTTCTGCAGAAAGTCACCTTTGCAACGGTGCCATCCGCTTTGCTGTCGCTCCTCCATTTCCCAACTCAAAGTCCATTACAATGGAACCTCTTTGGCACCCGTGCTGGGCTGCCCAGCATCCCAGGGAGTAGAGCACGAACAGTTGGCCTGTACTACCACAGCCAAGGAGCCAGGGCAAAAAACTTGAGCTGTGCCTCTTCTGCAGAAAGTCAGCTTTGCAATGGTGCCATCCGCATTGCTGTCGCTCCTCGATTTCCCAACTCAAAGTCCATTACAATGGAACCTCTTTGGCACCCGTGCTCGGCTGCCCAGCATCCCAGGGAGTAGAGCACGAACGGTTGGCCTCTGCTCCCACAGCCGAAGAGCCAGGGCAAAAAACTTGAGCTGTGCCTCTTCTGCAGAAAGTCACCTTTGCAACGGTGCCATCCGCATTGCTGTCGCTCTTCCATTTCCCAACTCAAAGTCCATTACAATGGAACCTCTTTGGCACCCGTGCCCGGCTGCCCAGCATCCCAGGGAGTAGAGCACGAACAGTTGGCCTGTACTACCACAGCCAAGGAGCCAGGGCAAAAAACTTGAGCTGTGCCTCTTCTGCAGAAAGTCAGCTTTGCAACGGTGCCATCCGCATTGCTGTTGCTCCTCGATTTCCCAACTCAAAGTCCATTACAATGGAACCTCTTTGGCACCCGTGCTGGGCTGCCCAGCATCCCAGGGAGTAGAGCACGAACGGTTGGCCTCTGCTCCCACAGACGAAGAGCCAGGGCAAAAAACTGGAGCTGTGTCTCTTCTGCAGAAAGTCAGCTTTGCAATGGTGCCATCCGCTTTGCGGTCGTTCCTCGATTTCCCAACTCAATGTCCATTATAATGGAACCTCTTCGGCACCCGTGCTGGGCTGCCCAGCATCCCAGGGAGTAGAGCACGAACAGTTGGCCTCTGCTCCCACAGCCGAAGAGCCAGGGCAAAAAGCTTGAGCTGTGCCTCTTCTGCAGAAAGTCAGCTTTGCAACGGTGCCATCCGCATTGCTGTTGCTCCTCGATTTCCCAACTCAAAGTCCATTACAATGGAACCTCTCTGGCACCCGTGCCCGGCTGCCCAGCATCCCAGGGAGTAGAGCACGAACGGTTGGCCTCTGCTCCCACAGACGAAGAGCCACGGCAAAAAACATGAGCTGTTTCTCTTCTGCAGAAAGTCAGCTTTGCAACGGTGCCATCCGCACTGCTGTCGCTCCTCGTTTTCCCAACTCAAAGTCCATTACAATGGAACCTCTCTGGCACCCGTGCTGGGCTGCCCAGCATCCCAGGGAGTAGAGCACGAACGGTTGGCCTCTGCTCCCACAGCCGAAGAGCCAGGGCAAAATACTTGAGCTGTGCCTCTTCTGCAGAAAGTCAGCTTTGCAACGGTGCCATCCGCATTGCTGAGGTTCCTCGATTTCACAACTCAAAGTCCATTACAATGGAACCTCTGTGGCACCCGTGCAGGGCTGCCCAGCATCCCAGGGAGTAGAGCACGAACGGTTGGCCTCTGCTCCCACAGACGAAGAGCCACGGCAAAAAACTGGAGCTGTTTCTCTTCTGCAGAAAGTTACCTTTGCAACGGTGCCATCCGCTTTGCGGTCGCTCCTCAATTTCCCAACTCAAAGTCCATTATAATGGAAGTTCTGTGGCACCCGTGCTCGGCTACCCAGCATCCCAGGGAGTAGAGCACGAAAGGTTGGCCTCTGCTCCCACAGCCGAAGAGCCAGGGCAAAAAACTTGAGCTGTGCCTCTTCTGCAGAAAGTCACCTTTGCAACTGTGCCATCCGCATTGCTGTCGCTCCTCCATTTCCCAATTAAAAGTCCATTACAATGGAACCTCTTTGGCACCCGTGCTGGGCTGCCCAGCATCCCAGGGAGTAGAGCACGAACAGTTGGCCTGTACTACCACAGCCAAGGAGCCAGGGCAAAAAACTTGAGCTGTGCCTCTTCTGCAGAAAGTCAGCTTTGCAACGGTGCCATCCGCTTTGCTGTCGCTCCTCGATTTCCCAACTCAAAGTCCATTACAATGGAACCTCTTTGGCACCCGTGCTCGGCTGCCCAGCATCCCAGGGAGTAGAGCACGAACGGTTGGCCTCTGCTCCCACAGCCGAAGAGCCAGGGCAAAATACTTGAGCTGTGCCTCTTCTGCAGAAAGTCAGCTTTGCAACGGTGCCATCCGCTTTGCTGTCGCTCCTCGATTTCACAACTCAAAGTCCATTACAATGGAACCTCTTTGGCACCCGTGCTGGGCTGCCCAGCATCCCAGGGAGTAGAGCACGAACGCTTGGCCTCTGCTCCCACAGCCAAAGAGCCAGGGCAAAAAACATGTGCTCTGCTCTTCTGCAGAAAGTCAGCTTTGCAACGGTGCCATCCGCACTGCTGTCACTCCTCCATTTCCCACCTCAAAGTCCATTACAATGGAATCTCTTTGGCACCCGTGCTCGGCTGCCCAGCATCCCAGGGAGTAGAGCACGAACGGTTGGCCTCTGCTCCCACAGCCGAAGAGTCAAGGCAAAAAACTTGAGCTCTGCCTCTTCTGCAGAAAGTCACCTTTGCAACGGTGCCATCCGCATTGCTGTCGCTCCTCCATTTCCCTGCTCAAAGTCCATTACAATTGAAACTCTCTTTGGCACCCGTGCTGGGCTGCCCAGCATCCCAGGGAGTAGAGCACGAACGGTTGGCCTCTGCTCCCACAGCCGAAGAGCCAGGGCAAAAAACTGGAGCTGTTTCTCTTCTGCAGAAAGTTACCTTTGCAACGGTGCCATCCGCTTTGCGGTCGCTCCTCAATTTCCCAACTCAAAGTCCATTATAATGGAAGCTCTGTGGCACCCGTGCTCGGCTGCCCAGCATCCCAGGGAGTAGAGCACGAACGGTTGGCCTCTGCTCCCACAGCCGAAGAGCCAGGGCAAAATACTTGAGCTGTGCCTCTTCTGCAGAAAGTCACCTTTGCAACGGTGCCATCCGCTTTGCTGTCGCTCCTCGATTTCCCAACTCAAAGTCCATTACAATGGAACCTCTTTGGCACCCGTGCCCGGCTGCCCAGCATCCCAGGGAGTAGAGCACGAACAGTTGGCCTGTACTACCACAGCCAAGGAGCCAGGGCAAAAAACTTGAGCTGTGCCTCTTCTGCAGAAAGTCAGCTTTGCAATGGTGCCATCCGCTTTGCTGTCGCTCCTCGATTTCCCAACTCAAAGTCCATTACAATGGAACCTCTTTGGCACCCGTGCTCGGCTGCCCAGCATCCCAGGGAGTAGAGCACGAATGGTTGGCCTCTGCTCCCGCAGCCGAAGAGTCAAGGCAAAAAACTTGAGCTCTGCCTCTTCTATAGAAAGTCAGCTTTGCAACGGTGCCATCCGCATTGCTGTCGCTCCTCCATTTCCCTGCTCAAAGTCCATTACAATTGAAACTCTCTTTGGCACCCGTGCTGGGCTGCCCAGCATCCCAGGGAGTAGAGCACGAACGGTTGGCCTCTGCTCCCACAGCCGAAGAGCCAGGGCAAAAAGCTTGAGCTGTGCCTCTTCTGCAGAAAGTCAGCTTTGCAATGGTGCCATCCGCATTGCTGTCGCTCCTCCATTTCCCAACTCAAAGTCCATTACAATGGAACCTCTTTGGCACCCGTGCTGGGCTGCCCAGCATCCCAGGGAGTAGAGCACTAACGGTTGGCCTGTGCTCCCACAGCCGAAGAGCCACGGCAAAAAACTGGAGCTGTGTCTCTTCTGCAGAAAGTCAGCTTTGCAATGGTGCCATCCGCTTTGCTGTCTCTCCTCGATTTCCCAACTCAAAGTCCATTATAATGGAACCTCTGTGGCACCCGTGCTGGGCTGCCCAGCATCCCAGGGAGTAGAGCACGAACGGTTGGCCTCTGCTCCCACAGCCAAAGAGTCAGGGCAAAAAACTTGAGCTGTGCCTCTTCTGCAGAAAGTCAGCTTTGCAACGGTGCCATCCGCATTGCTGAGGTTCCTCGATTTCCCAACTCAAAGTCCATTACAATGGAACCTCTCTGGCACCCGTGCTGGGCTGCCCAGCGTCCCAGGGAGTAGAGCACGAACGGTTGGCCTCTGCTCCCACAGCCGAAGAGCCAGGGCAAAAAACATGAGCTCTTCCTCTTCTGCAGAAAGTCAGCTTTGCAACGGTGCCATCCGCACTGCTGTCGCTCCTCGATTTCCCAACTCAAAGTCCATTACAATGGAACCTCTTTGGCACCCGTGCTGGGCTGCCCAGCCTCCCAAGGAGTAGAGCACGAACGGTTGGCCTCTGCTCCCACAGCCGAAGAGCCAGGGCAAAAAACTTGAGCTCTGCCTCTTCTGCAGAAAGTCAGCTTTGCAACGGTGCCATCCGCTTTGCTGTCGCTCCTCGATTTCCCAACTCAAAGTCCATTACAATGGAACCTCTTTGGCACCCGTGCTGGGCTGCCCAGCATCCCAGGGAGTAGAGCACGAACGGTTGGCCTCTGCTCCCACAGCCGAAGAGCCAGGGCAAAATACTTGAGCTGTGCCTCTTCTGCAGAAAGTCAGCTTTGCAACGGTGCCATCCGCTTTGCTGTCGCTCCTCGATTTCACAACTCAAAGTCCATTACAATGGAACCTCTTTGGCACCCGTGCTGGGCTGCCCAGCATCCCAGGGAGTAGAGCACGAACGCTTGGCCTCTGCTCCCACAGCCAAAGAGCCAGGGCAAAAAACATGTGCTCTGCTCTTCTGCAGAAAGTCAGCTTTGCAACGGTGCCATCCGCACTGCTGTCACTCCTCCATTTCCCACCTCAAAGTCCATTACAATGGAATCTCTTTGGCACCCGTGCTCGGCTGCCCAGCATCCCAGGGAGTAGAGCACGAACGGTTGGCCTCTGCTCCCACAGCCGAAGAGTCAAGGCAAAAAACTTGAGCTCTGCCTCTTCTGCAGAAAGTCACCTTTGCAACGGTGCCATCCGCATTGCTGTCGCTCCTCCATTTCCCTGCTCAAAGTCCATTACAATTGAAACTGTCTTTGGCACCCGTGCTGGGCTGCCCAGCATCCCAGGGAGTAGAGCACGAACGGTTGGCCTCTGCTCCCACAGCCGAAGAGCCAGGGCAAAAAACTGGAGCTGTTTCTCTTCTGCAGAAAGTTACCTTTGCAACGGTGCCATCCGCTTTGCGGTCGCTCCTCAATTTCCCAACTCAAAGTCCATTATAATGGAAGCTCTGTGGCACCCGTGCTCGGCTGCCCAGCATCCCAGGGAGTAGAGCACGAACGGTTGGCCTCTGCTCCCACAGCCGAAGAGCCAGGGCAAAATACTTGAGCTGTGCCTCTTCTGCAGAAAGTCACCTTTGCAACGGTGCCATCCGCTTTGCTGTCGCTCCTCGATTTCCCAACTCAAAGTCCATTACAATGGAACCTCTTTGGCACCCGTGCCCGGCTGCCCAGCATCCCAGGGAGTAGAGCACGAACAGTTGGCCTGTACTACCACAGCCAAGGAGCCAGGGCAAAAAACTTGAGCTGTGCCTCTTCTGCAGAAAGTCAGCTTTGCAATGGTGCCATCCGCTTTGCTGTCGCTCCTCGATTTCCCAACTCAAAGTCCATTACAATGGAACCTCTTTGGCACCCGTGCTCGGCTGCCCAGCATCCCAGGGAGTAGAGCACGAATGGTTGGCCTCTGCTCCCGCAGCCGAAGAGTCAAGGCAAAAAACTTGAGCTCTGCCTCTTCTATAGAAAGTCAGCTTTGCAACGGTGCCATCCGCATTGCTGTCGCTCCTCCATTTCCCTGCTCAAAGTCCATTACAATTGAAACTCTCTTTGGCACCCGTGCTGGGCTGCCCAGCATCCCAGGGAGTAGAGCACGAACGGTTGGCCTCTGCTCCCACAGCCGAAGAGCCAGGGCAAAAAGCTTGAGCTGTGCCTCTTCTGCAGAAAGTCAGCTTTGCAATGGTGCCATCCGCATTGCTGTCGCTCCTCCATTTCCCAACTCAAAGTCCATTACAATGGAACCTCTTTGGCACCCGTGCTGGGCTGCCCAGCATCCCAGGGAGTAGAGCACTAACGGTTGGCCTGTGCTCCCACAGCCGAAGAGCCACGGCAAAAAACTGGAGCTGTGTCTCTTCTGCAGAAAGTCAGCTTTGCAATGGTGCCATCCGCTTTGCTGTCTCTCCTCGATTTCCCAACTCAAAGTCCATTATAATGGAACCTCTGTGGCACCCGTGCTGGGCTGCCCAGCATCCCAGGGAGTAGAGCACGAACGGTTGGCCTCTGCTCCCACAGCCAAAGAGTCAGGGCAAAAAACTTGAGCTGTGCCTCTTCTGCAGAAAGTCAGCTTTGCAACGGTGCCATCCGCATTGCTGAGGTTCCTCGATTTCCCAACTCAAAGTCCATTACAATGGAACCTCTCTGGCACCCGTGCTGGGCTGCCCAGCGTCCCAGGGAGTAGAGCACGAACGGTTGGCCTCTGCTCCCACAGCCGAAGAGCCAGGGCAAAAAACATGAGCTCTTCCTCTTCTGCAGAAAGTCAGCTTTGCAACGGTGCCATCCGCACTGCTGTCGCTCCTCGATTTCCCAACTCAAAGTCCATTACAATGGAACCTCTTTGGCACCCGTGCTGGGCTGCCCAGCCTCCCAAGGAGTAGAGCACGAACGGTTGGCCTCTGCTCCCACAGCCGAAGAGCCAGGGCAAAAAACTTGAGCTCTGCCTCTTCTGCAGAAAGTCAGCTTTGCAACGGTGCCATCCGCTTTGCTGTCGCTCCTCGATTTCCCAACTCAAAGTCCATTACAATGGAACCTCTCTGGCACCCGTGCTGGGCTGCCCAGCATCCCAGGGAGTAGAGCACGAACGGTTGGCCTCTGCTCCCACAGACGAAGAGCCACGGCAAAAAACTTGAGCTGTTTCTCTTCTGCAGAATGTTACCTTTGCAACGGTGCCATCCGCTTTGCGGTCGCTCCTCAATTTCCCAACTCAAAGTCCATTATAATGGAAGCTCTGTGGCACCCGTGCTCGGCTGCCCAGCATCCCAGGTAGTAGAGGACGAACGGTTGGCCTCTGCTCCCACAGCCGAAGAGCCAGGGCAAAAAACTTGAGCTGTGCCTCTTCTGCAGAAAGTCACCTTTGCAACGGTGCCATCCGCATTGCTGTCGCTCCTCCATTTCCCAATTAAAAGTCCATTACAATGGAACCTCTTTGGCACCCGTGCCCGGCTGCCCAGCATCCCAGGGAGTAGAGCACGAACAGTTGGCCTGTACTACCACAGCCAAGGAGCCAGGGCAAAAAACTTGAGCTGTGCCTCTTCTGCAGAAAGTCAGCTTTGCAATGGTGCCATCCGCTTTGCTGTCGCTCCTCCATTTCCCAACTCAAAGTCCATTACAATGGAACCTCTCTGGCACCCGTGCTGGGCAGCCCAGCCTTTCAGGGAGTAGAGCACGAACGGTTGGCCTCTGCTCCCACAGCCGAAGATCCAGATCAAAATACTTGAGCTGTGCCTCTTCTGCAGAAAGTCACCTTTGCAACGGTGCCATCCGCTTTGCTGTCGCTCCTCCATTTCCCAACTCAAAGTCCATTACAATGGAACCTCTTTGGCACCCGTGCTGGGCTGCCCAGCATCCCAGGGAGTAGAGCACGAACGCTTGGCCTCTGCTCCCACAGCCAAAGAGCCAGGGCAAAAAACATGAGCTCTGCCTCTTCTGCAGAAAGTCAGCTTTGCAACGGTGCCATCCGCACTGCTGTCGCTCCTCCATTTCCCACCTTAAAGTCCATTACAATGGAATCTCTTTGGCACCCGTGCTTGGCTGCCCAGCATCCCAGGGAGTAGAGCATGAACGGTTGGCCTCTGCTCCCACAGTCGAAGAGTCAAGGCAAAAAACTTGAGCTGTGCCTCTTCTGCAGAAAGTCACCTTTGCAACGGTGCCAATCGCATTGCTGTCGCTCTTCCGTTTCCCAACTCAAAGTCCATTACAATGGAACCTCTTTGGCACCCGTGCTGGGCAGCCCAGGCTTTCAGGGAGTAGAGCACGAACGGTTGGCCTCTGCTCCCACAGCCGAAGAGCCAGGGCAAAAAACATGAGCTCTTCCTCTTCTGCAGAAAGTCAGCTTTGCAACGGTGCCATCCGCACTGCTGTCGCTCCTCGATTTCCCAACTCAAAGTCCATTACAATGGAACCTCTTTGGCACCCGTGCTGGGCTGCCCAGCATCCCAGGGAGTAGAGCACGAACAGTTGGCCTGTACTACCACAGCCAAGGAGCCAGGGCAAAAAACTTGAGCTGTGCCTCTTCTGCAGAAAGTCAGCTTTGCAATGGTGCCATCCGCTTTGCTGTCGCTCCTCGATTTCCCAACTCAAAGTCCATTACAATGGAACCTCTTTGGCACCCGTGCTCGGCTGCCCAGCATCCCAGGGAGTAGAGCACGAACGGTTGGCCTCTGCTCCCACAGCCGAAGAGTCAAGGCAAAAAACTTGAGCTCTGCCTCTTCTATAGAAAGTCAGCTTTGCAACGGTGCCATCCACATTGCTGTCGCTCCTCCATTTCCCTGCTCAAAGTCCATTACAATTGAAACTCTCTTTGTCACCCGTGCTGGGCTGCCCAGCATCCCAGGGAGTAGAGCACAAACGGTTGGCCTCTGCTCCCACAGCCGAAGAGCCAGGGCAAAAAACTGGAGCTGTTTCTCTTCTGCAGAAAGTTACCTTTGCAACGGTGCCATCCGCTTTGCGGTCGCTCCTCAATTTCCCAACTCAAAGTCCATTATAATGGAAGCTCTGTGGCACCCGTGCTCGGCTGCCCAGCATCCCAGGGAGTAGAGCACGAACGGTTGGCCTCTGCTCCCACAGCCGAAGAGCCAGGGCAAAAAACTTGAGCTGTGCCTCTTCTGCAGAAAGTCAGCTTTGCAACGGTGCCATCCGCATTGCTGTTGCTCCTCGATTTCCCAACTCAAAGTCCATTACAATGGAACCTCTTTGGCACCCGTGCTGGGCTGCCCAGCATCCCAGGGAGTAGAGCACGAACGGTTGGCCTCTGCTCCCACAGACGAAGAGCCAGGGCAAAAAACTGGAGCTGTGTCTCTTCTGCAGAAAGTCAGCTTTGCAATGGTGCCATCCGCTTTGCGGTCGTTCCTCGATTTCCCAACTCAATGTCCATTATAATGGAACCTCTTCGGCACCCGTGCTGGGCTGCCCAGCATCCCAGGGAGTAGAGCACGAACAGTTGGCCTCTGCTCCCACAGCCGAAGAGCCAGGGCAAAAAGCTTGAGCTGTGCCTCTTCTGCAGAAAGTCAGCTTTGCAACGGTGCCATCCGCATTGCTGTTGCTCCTCGATTTCCCAACTCAAAGTCCATTACAATGGAACCTCTCTGGCACCCGTGCCCGGCTGCCCAGCATCCCAGGGAGTAGAGCACGAACGGTTGGCCTCTGCTCCCACAGACGAAGAGCCACGGCAAAAAACATGAGCTGTTTCTCTTCTGCAGAAAGTCAGCTTTGCAACGGTGCCATCCGCACTGCTGTCGCTCCTCGTTTTCCCAACTCAAAGTCCATTACAATGGAACCTCTCTGGCACCCGTGCTGGGCTGCCCAGCATCCCAGGGAGTAGAGCACGAACGGTTGGCCTCTGCTCCCACAGCCGAAGAGCCAGGGCAAAATACTTGAGCTGTGCCTCTTCTGCAGAAAGTCAGCTTTGCAACGGTGCCATCCGCATTGCTGAGGTTCCTCGATTTCACAACTCAAAGTCCATTACAATGGAACCTCTGTGGCACCCGTGCAGGGCTGCCCAGCATCCCAGGGAGTAGAGCACGAACGGTTGGCCTCTGCTCCCACAGACGAAGAGCCACGGCAAAAAACTGGAGCTGTTTCTCTTCTGCAGAAAGTTACCTTTGCAACGGTGCCATCCGCTTTGCGGTCGCTCCTCAATTTCCCAACTCAAAGTCCATTATAATGGAAGTTCTGTGGCACCCGTGCTCGGCTACCCAGCATCCCAGGGAGTAGAGCACGAAAGGTTGGCCTCTGCTCCCACAGCCGAAGAGCCAGGGCAAAAAACTTGAGCTGTGCCTCTTCTGCAGAAAGTCACCTTTGCAACTGTGCCATCCGCATTGCTGTCGCTCCTCCATTTCCCAATTAAAAGTCCATTACAATGGAACCTCTTTGGCACCCGTGCTGGGCTGCCCAGCATCCCAGGGAGTAGAGCACGAACAGTTGGCCTGTACTACCACAGCCAAGGAGCCAGGGCAAAAAACTTGAGCTGTGCCTCTTCTGCAGAAAGTCAGCTTTGCAACGGTGCCATCCGCTTTGCTGTCGCTCCTCGATTTCCCAACTCAAAGTCCATTACAATGGAACCTCTTTGGCACCCGTGCTCGGCTGCCCAGCATCCCAGGGAGTAGAGCACGAACGGTTGGCCTCTGCTCCCACAGCCGAAGAGCCAGGGCAAAATACTTGAGCTGTGCCTCTTCTGCAGAAAGTCAGCTTTGCAACGGTGCCATCCGCTTTGCTGTCGCTCCTCGATTTCACAACTCAAAGTCCATTACAATGGAACCTCTTTGGCACCCGTGCTGGGCTGCCCAGCATCCCAGGGAGTAGAGCACGAACGCTTGGCCTCTGCTCCCACAGCCAAAGAGCCAGGGCAAAAAACATGTGCTCTGCTCTTCTGCAGAAAGTCAGCTTTGCAACGGTGCCATCCGCACTGCTGTCACTCCTCCATTTCCCACCTCAAAGTCCATTACAATGGAATCTCTTTGGCACCCGTGCTCGGCTGCCCAGCATCCCAGGGAGTAGAGCACGAACGGTTGGCCTCTGCTCCCACAGCCGAAGAGTCAAGGCAAAAAACTTGAGCTCTGCCTCTTCTGCAGAAAGTCACCTTTGCAACGGTGCCATCCGCATTGCTGTCGCTCCTCCATTTCCCTGCTCAAAGTCCATTACAATTGAAACTGTCTTTGGCACCCGTGCTGGGCTGCCCAGCATCCCAGGGAGTAGAGCACGAACGGTTGGCCTCTGCTCCCACAGCCGAAGAGCCAGGGCAAAAAACTGGAGCTGTTTCTCTTCTGCAGAAAGTTACCTTTGCAACGGTGCCATCCGCTTTGCGGTCGCTCCTCAATTTCCCAACTCAAAGTCCATTATAATGGAAGCTCTGTGGCACCCGTGCTCGGCTGCCCAGCATCCCAGGGAGTAGAGCACGAACGGTTGGCCTCTGCTCCCACAGCCGAAGAGCCAGGGCAAAATACTTGAGCTGTGCCTCTTCTGCAGAAAGTCACCTTTGCAACGGTGCCATCCGCTTTGCTGTCGCTCCTCGATTTCCCAACTCAAAGTCCATTACAATGGAACCTCTTTGGCACCCGTGCCCGGCTGCCCAGCATCCCAGGGAGTAGAGCACGAACAGTTGGCCTGTACTACCACAGCCAAGGAGCCAGGGCAAAAAACTTGAGCTGTGCCTCTTCTGCAGAAAGTCAGCTTTGCAATGGTGCCATCCGCTTTGCTGTCGCTCCTCGATTTCCCAACTCAAAGTCCATTACAATGGAACCTCTTTGGCACCCGTGCTCGGCTGCCCAGCATCCCAGGGAGTAGAGCACGAATGGTTGGCCTCTGCTCCCGCAGCCGAAGAGTCAAGGCAAAAAACTTGAGCTCTGCCTCTTCTATAGAAAGTCAGCTTTGCAACGGTGCCATCCGCATTGCTGTCGCTCCTCCATTTCCCTGCTCAAAGTCCATTACAATTGAAACTCTCTTTGGCACCCGTGCTGGGCTGCCCAGCATCCCAGGGAGTAGAGCACGAACGGTTGGCCTCTGCTCCCACAGCCGAAGAGCCAGGGCAAAAAGCTTGAGCTGTGCCTCTTCTGCAGAAAGTCAGCTTTGCAATGGTGCCATCCGCATTGCTGTCGCTCCTCCATTTCCCAACTCAAAGTCCATTACAATGGAACCTCTTTGGCACCCGTGCTGGGCTGCCCAGCATCCCAGGGAGTAGAGCACTAACGGTTGGCCTGTGCTCCCACAGCCGAAGAGCCACGGCAAAAAACTGGAGCTGTGTCTCTTCTGCAGAAAGTCAGCTTTGCAATGGTGCCATCCGCTTTGCTGTCTCTCCTCGATTTCCCAACTCAAAGTCCATTATAATGGAACCTCTGTGGCACCCGTGCTGGGCTGCCCAGCATCCCAGGGAGTAGAGCACGAACGGTTGGCCTCTGCTCCCACAGCCAAAGAGTCAGGGCAAAAAACTTGAGCTGTGCCTCTTCTGCAGAAAGTCAGCTTTGCAACGGTGCCATCCGCATTGCTGAGGTTCCTCGATTTCCCAACTCAAAGTCCATTACAATGGAACCTCTCTGGCACCCGTGCTGGGCTGCCCAGCGTCCCAGGGAGTAGAGCACGAACGGTTGGCCTCTGCTCCCACAGCCGAAGAGCCAGGGCAAAAAACATGAGCTCTTCCTCTTCTGCAGAAAGTCAGCTTTGCAACGGTGCCATCCGCACTGCTGTCGCTCCTCGATTTCCCAACTCAAAGTCCATTACAATGGAACCTCTTTGGCACCCGTGCTGGGCTGCCCAGCCTCCCAAGGAGTAGAGCACGAACGGTTGGCCTCTGCTCCCACAGCCGAAGAGCCAGGGCAAAAAACTTGAGCTCTGCCTCTTCTGCAGAAAGTCAGCTTTGCAACGGTGCCATCCGCACTGCTGTCGCTCCTCGATTTCCCAACTCAAAGTCCATTACAATGGAACCTCTCTGGCACCCGTGCTGGGCTGCCCAGCATCCCAGGGAGTAGAGCACGAACGGTTGGCCTCTGCTCCCACAGACGAAGAGCCACGGCAAAAAACTTGAGCTGTTTCTCTTCTGCAGAATGTTACCTTTGCAACGGTGCCATCCGCTTTGCGGTCGCTCCTCAATTTCCCAACTCAAAGTCCATTATAATGGAAGCTCTGTGGCACCCGTGCTCGGCTGCCCAGCATCCCAGGTAGTAGAGGACGAACGGTTGGCCTCTGCTCCCACAGCCGAAGAGCCAGGGCAAAAAACTTGAGCTGTGCCTCTTCTGCAGAAAGTCACCTTTGCAACGGTGCCATCCGCATTGCTGTCGCTCCTCCATTTCCCAATTAAAAGTCCATTACAATGGAACCTCTTTGGCACCCGTGCCCGGCTGCCCAGCATCCCAGGGAGTAGAGCACGAACAGTTGGCCTGTACTACCACAGCCAAGGAGCCAGGGCAAAAAACTTGAGCTGTGCCTCTTCTGCAGAAAGTCAGCTTTGCAATGGTGCCATCCGCTTTGCTGTCGCTCCTCCATTTCCCAACTCAAAGTCCATTACAATGGAACCTCTCTGGCACCCGTGCTGGGCAGCCCAGCCTTTCAGGGAGTAGAGCACGAACGGTTGGCCTCTGCTCCCACAGCCGAAGATCCAGATCAAAATACTTGAGCTGTGCCTCTTCTGCAGAAAGTCACCTTTGCAACGGTGCCATCCGCTTTGCTGTCGCTCCTCCATTTCCCAACTCAAAGTCCATTACAATGGAACCTCTTTGGCACCCGTGCTGGGCTGCCCAGCATCCCAGGGAGTAGAGCACGAACGCTTGGCCTCTGCTCCCACAGCCAAAGAGCCAGGGCAAAAAACATGAGCTCTGCCTCTTCTGCAGAAAGTCAGCTTTGCAACGGTGCCATCCGCACTGCTGTCGCTCCTCCATTTCCCACCTTAAAGTCCATTACAATGGAATCTCTTTGGCACCCGTGCTTGGCTGCCCAGCATCCCAGGGAGTAGAGCATGAACGGTTGGCCTCTGCTCCCACAGTCGAAGAGTCAAGGCAAAAAACTTGAGCTGTGCCTCTTCTGCAGAAAGTCACCTTTGCAACGGTGCCAATCGCATTGCTGTCGCTCTTCCGTTTCCCAACTCAAAGTCCATTACAATGGAACCTCTTTGGCACCCGTGCTGGGCAGCCCAGGCTTTCAGGGAGTAGAGCACGAACGGTTGGCCTCTGCTCCCACAGCCGAAGAGCCAGGGCAAAAAACATGAGCTCTTCCTCTTCTGCAGAAAGTCAGCTTTGCAACGGTGCCATCCGCACTGCTGTCGCTCCTCGATTTCCCAACTCAAAGTCCATTACAATGGAACCTCTTTGGCACCCGTGCTGGGCTGCCCAGCATCCCAGGGAGTAGAGCACGAACAGTTGGCCTGTACTACCACAGCCAAGGAGCCAGGGCAAAAAACTTGAGCTGTGCCTCTTCTGCAGAAAGTCAGCTTTGCAATGGTGCCATCCGCTTTGCTGTCGCTCCTCGATTTCCCAACTCAAAGTCCATTACAATGGAACCTCTTTGGCACCCGTGCTCGGCTGCCCAGCATCCCAGGGAGTAGAGCACGAACGGTTGGCCTCTGCTCCCACAGCCGAAGAGTCAAGGCAAAAAACTTGAGCTCTGCCTCTTCTATAGAAAGTCAGCTTTGCAACGGTGCCATCCACATTGCTGTCGCTCCTCCATTTCCCTGCTCAAAGTCCATTACAATTGAAACTCTCTTTGTCACCCGTGCTGGGCTGCCCAGCATCCCAGGGAGTAGAGCACAAACGGTTGGCCTCTGCTCCCACAGCCGAAGAGCCAGGGCAAAAAACTGGAGCTGTTTCTCTTCTGCAGAAAGTTACCTTTGCAACGGTGCCATCCGCTTTGCGGTCGCTCCTCAATTTCCCAACTCAAAGTCCATTATAATGGAAGCTCTGTGGCACCCGTGCTCGGCTGCCCAGCATCCCAGGGAGTAGAGCACGAACGGTTGGCCTCTGCTCCCACAGCCGAAGAGCCAGGGCAAAAAGCTTGAGCTGTGCCTCTTCTGCAGAAAGTCAGCTTTGCAATGGTGCCATCCGCATTGCTGTCGCTCCTCCATTTCCCAACTCAAAGTCCATTACAATGGAACCTCTTTGGCACCCGTGCTGGGCTGCCCAGCATCCCAGGGAGTAGAGCACTAACGGTTGGCCTGTGCTCCCACAGCCGAAGAGCCACGGCAAAAAAACTGGAGCTGTGTCTCTTCTGCAGAAAGTCAGCTTTGCAATGGTGCCATCCGCTTTGCTGTCTCTCCTCGATTTCCCAACTCAAAGTCCATTATAATGGAACCTCTGTGGCACCCGTGCTGGGCTGCCCAGCATCCCAGGGAGTAGAGCACGAACGGTTGGCTTCTGCTCCCACAGCCAAAGAGTCAGGGCAAAAAACTTGAGCTGTGCCTCTTCTGCAGAAAGTCAGCTTTGCAACGGTGCCATCCGCATTGCTGAGGTTCCTCGATTTCCCAACTCAAAGTCCATTACAATGGAACCTCTCTGGCACCCGTGCTGGGCTGCCCAGCGTCCCAGGGAGTAGAGCACGAACGGTTGGCCTCTGCTCCCACAGCCGAAGAGCCAGGGCAAAAAACATGAGCTCTTCCTCTTCTGCAGAAAGTCAGCTTTGCAACGGTGCCATCCGCACTGCTGTCGCTCCTCGATTTCCCAACTCAAAGTCCATTACAATGGAACCTCTTTGGCACCCGTGCTGGGCTGCCCAGCCTCCCAAGGAGTAGAGCACGAACGGTTGGCCTCTGCTCCCACAGACGAAGAGCCAGGGCAAAAAACTTGAGCTGTGCCTCTTCTGCAGAAAGTCAGCTTTGCAACGGTGCCATCCGCACTGCTGTCGCTCCTCGATTTCCCAACTCAAAGTCCATTACAATGGAACCTCTTTGGCACCCGTGCTGGGCTGCCCAGCCTCCCAGGGAGTAGAGCACGAACGGTTGGCCTCTGCTCCCACAGCCGAAGAGCCAGGGCAAAAAACTTGAGCTCTGCCTCTTCTGCAGAAAGTCAGCTTTGCAACGGTGCCATCCGCACTGCTGTCGCTCCTCGATTTCCCAACTCAAAGTCCATTACAATGGAACCTCTGTGGCACCCGTGCTGGGCTGCCCAGCATCCCAGGGAGTAGAGCACGAACGGTTGGCCTCTGCTCCCACAGACGAAGAG
The DNA here is from genome assembly GCF_963264785.1 of Psittacula echo. Lineage (NCBI taxonomy): Eukaryota > Metazoa > Chordata > Aves > Psittaciformes > Psittacidae > Psittacula > Psittacula echo. The sequence continues at coordinate 52,476 of NW_027664171.1, forward strand.
CCAGGGCAAAAAACTTGAGCTGTTTCTCTTCTGCAGAATGTTACCTTTGCAACGGTGCCATCCGCTTTGCGGTCGCTCCTCAATTTCCCAACTCAAACTCCATTATAATGGAAGCTCTGTGGCACCCGTGCTCGGCTGCCCAGCATCCCAGGGAGTAGAGCACGAACGGTTGGCCTCTGCTCCCACAGCCGAAGAGCCAGGGCAAAAAACTTGAGCTGTGCCTCTTCTGCAGAAAGTCACCTTTGCAACGGTGCCATCCGCATTGCTGTCGCTCTTCCATTTCCCAACTCAAAGTCCATTACAATGGAACCTCTTTGGCACCCGTGTCCGGCTGCCCAGCATCCCAGGGAGTAGAGCACGAACAGTTGGCCTGTACTACCACAGCCAAGGAGCCAGGGCAAAAAACTTGAGCTGTGCCTCTTCTGCAGAAAGTCAGCTTTGCAATGGTGCCATCCGCTTTGCTGTCGCTCCTCCATTTCCCAACTCAAAGTCCATTACAATGGAACCTCTTTGGCACCCGTGCTGGGCAGCCCAGCCTTTCAGGGAGTAGAGCACGAACGGTTGGCCTCTGCTCCCACAGCCGAAGAGCCAGATCAAAATACTTGAGCTGTGCCTCTTCTGCAGAAAGTCACCTTTGCAACGGTGCCATCCGCTTTGCTGTCGCTCCTCCATTTCCCAACTCAAAGTCCATTACAATGGAACCTCTTTGGCACCCGTGCTGGGCTGCCCAGCATCCCAGGGAGTAGAGCACGAACAGTTGGCCTGTACTACCACAGCCAAGGAGCCAGGGCAAAAAACTTGAGCTGTGCCTCTTCTGCAGAAAGTCAGCTTTGCAATGGTGCCATCCGCATTGCTGTCGCTCCTCGATTTCCCAACTCAAAGTCCATTACAATGGAACCTCTTTGGCACCCGTGCTCGGCTGCCCAGCATCCCAGGGAGTAGAGCACGAACGGTTGGCCTCTGCTCCCACAGCCGAAGAGCCAGGGCAAAAAACTTGAGCTGTGCCTCTTCTGCAGAAAGTCACCTTTGCAACGGTGCCATCCGCATTGCTGTCGCTCTTCCATTTCCCAACTCAAAGTCCATTACAATGGAACCTCTTTGGCACCCGTGCTGGGCAGCCCAGCCTTTCAGGGAGTAGAGCACGAACGGTTGGCCTCTGCTCCCACAGCCGAAGAGTCAAGGCAAAAAACTTGAGCTCTGCCTCTTCTGCAGAAAGTCAGCTTTGCAACGGTGCCATCCGCATTGCTGTTGCTCCTCGATTTCCCAACTCAAAGTCCATTACAATGGAACCTCTTTGGCACCCGTGCTGGGCTGCCCAGCATCCCAGGGAGTAGAGCACGAACGGTTGGCCTCTGCTCCCACAGACGAAGAGCCAGGGCAAAAAACTGGAGCTGTGTCTCTTCTGCAGAAAGTCAGCTTTGCAATGGTGCCATCCGCTTTGCGGTCGTTCCTCGATTTCCCAACTCAATGTCCATTATAATGGAACCTCTTCGGCACCCGTGCTGGGCTGCCCAGCATCCCAGGGAGTAGAGCACGAACAGTTGGCCTCTGCTCCCACAGCCGAAGAGCCAGGGCAAAAAGCTTGAGCTGTGCCTCTTCTGCAGAAAGTCAGCTTTGCAACGGTGCCATCCGCATTGCTGTTGCTCCTCGATTTCCCAACTCAAAGTCCATTACAATGGAACCTCTCTGGCACCCGTGCCCGGCTGCCCAGCATCCCAGGGAGTAGAGCACGAACGGTTGGCCTCTGCTCCCACAGACGAAGAGCCACGGCAAAAAACATGAGCTGTTTCTCTTCTGCAGAAAGTCAGCTTTGCAACGGTGCCATCCGCACTGCTGTCGCTCCTCGTTTTCCCAACTCAAAGTCCATTACAATGGAACCTCTCTGGCACCCGTGCTGGGCTGCCCAGCATCCCAGGGAGTAGAGCACGAACGGTTGGCCTCTGCTCCCACAGCCGAAGAGCCAGGGCAAAATACTTGAGCTGTGCCTCTTCTGCAGAAAGTCAGCTTTGCAACGGTGCCATCCGCATTGCTGAGGTTCCTCGATTTCACAACTCAAAGTCCATTACAATGGAACCTCTGTGGCACCCGTGCAGGGCTGCCCAGCATCCCAGGGAGTAGAGCACGAACGGTTGGCCTCTGCTCCCACAGACGAAGAGCCACGGCAAAAAACTGGAGCTGTTTCTCTTCTGCAGAAAGTTACCTTTGCAACGGTGCCATCCGCTTTGCGGTCGCTCCTCAATTTCCCAACTCAAAGTCCATTATAATGGAAGTTCTGTGGCACCCGTGCTCGGCTACCCAGCATCCCAGGGAGTAGAGCACGAAAGGTTGGCCTCTGCTCCCACAGCCGAAGAGCCAGGGCAAAAAACTTGAGCTGTGCCTCTTCTGCAGAAAGTCACCTTTGCAACTGTGCCATCCGCATTGCTGTCGCTCCTCCATTTCCCAATTAAAAGTCCATTACAATGGAACCTCTTTGGCACCCGTGCTGGGCTGCCCAGCATCCCAGGGAGTAGAGCACGAACAGTTGGCCTGTACTACCACAGCCAAGGAGCCAGGGCAAAAAACTTGAGCTGTGCCTCTTCTGCAGAAAGTCAGCTTTGCAACGGTGCCATCCGCTTTGCTGTCGCTCCTCGATTTCCCAACTCAAAGTCCATTACAATGGAACCTCTTTGGCACCCGTGCTCGGCTGCCCAGCATCCCAGGGAGTAGAGCACGAACGGTTGGCCTCTGCTCCCACAGCCGAAGAGCCAGGGCAAAATACTTGAGCTGTGCCTCTTCTGCAGAAAGTCAGCTTTGCAACGGTGCCATCCGCTTTGCTGTCGCTCCTCGATTTCACAACTCAAAGTCCATTACAATGGAACCTCTTTGGCACCCGTGCTGGGCTGCCCAGCATCCCAGGGAGTAGAGCACGAACGCTTGGCCTCTGCTCCCACAGCCAAAGAGCCAGGGCAAAAAACATGTGCTCTGCTCTTCTGCAGAAAGTCAGCTTTGCAACGGTGCCATCCGCACTGCTGTCACTCCTCCATTTCCCACCTCAAAGTCCATTACAATGGAATCTCTTTGGCACCCGTGCTCGGCTGCCCAGCATCCCAGGGAGTAGAGCACGAACGGTTGGCCTCTGCTCCCACAGCCGAAGAGTCAAGGCAAAAAACTTGAGCTCTGCCTCTTCTGCAGAAAGTCACCTTTGCAACGGTGCCATCCGCATTGCTGTCGCTCCTCCATTTCCCTGCTCAAAGTCCATTACAATTGAAACTGTCTTTGGCACCCGTGCTGGGCTGCCCAGCATCCCAGGGAGTAGAGCACGAACGGTTGGCCTCTGCTCCCACAGCCGAAGAGCCAGGGCAAAAAACTGGAGCTGTTTCTCTTCTGCAGAAAGTTACCTTTGCAACGGTGCCATCCGCTTTGCGGTCGCTCCTCAATTTCCCAACTCAAAGTCCATTATAATGGAAGCTCTGTGGCACCCGTGCTCGGCTGCCCAGCATCCCAGGGAGTAGAGCACGAACGGTTGGCCTCTGCTCCCACAGCCGAAGAGCCAGGGCAAAATACTTGAGCTGTGCCTCTTCTGCAGAAAGTCACCTTTGCAACGGTGCCATCCGCTTTGCTGTCGCTCCTCGATTTCCCAACTCAAAGTCCATTACAATGGAACCTCTTTGGCACCCGTGCCCGGCTGCCCAGCATCCCAGGGAGTAGAGCACGAACAGTTGGCCTGTACTACCACAGCCAAGGAGCCAGGGCAAAAAACTTGAGCTGTGCCTCTTCTGCAGAAAGTCAGCTTTGCAATGGTGCCATCCGCTTTGCTGTCGCTCCTCGATTTCCCAACTCAAAGTCCATTACAATGGAACCTCTTTGGCACCCGTGCTCGGCTGCCCAGCATCCCAGGGAGTAGAGCACGAATGGTTGGCCTCTGCTCCCGCAGCCGAAGAGTCAAGGCAAAAAACTTGAGCTCTGCCTCTTCTATAGAAAGTCAGCTTTGCAACGGTGCCATCCGCATTGCTGTCGCTCCTCCATTTCCCTGCTCAAAGTCCATTACAATTGAAACTCTCTTTGGCACCCGTGCTGGGCTGCCCAGCATCCCAGGGAGTAGAGCACGAACGGTTGGCCTCTGCTCCCACAGCCGAAGAGCCAGGGCAAAAAGCTTGAGCTGTGCCTCTTCTGCAGAAAGTCAGCTTTGCAATGGTGCCATCCGCATTGCTGTCGCTCCTCCATTTCCCAACTCAAAGTCCATTACAATGGAACCTCTTTGGCACCCGTGCTGGGCTGCCCAGCATCCCAGGGAGTAGAGCACTAACGGTTGGCCTGTGCTCCCACAGCCGAAGAGCCACGGCAAAAAACTGGAGCTGTGTCTCTTCTGCAGAAAGTCAGCTTTGCAATGGTGCCATCCGCTTTGCTGTCTCTCCTCGATTTCCCAACTCAAAGTCCATTATAATGGAACCTCTGTGGCACCCGTGCTGGGCTGCCCAGCATCCCAGGGAGTAGAGCACGAACGGTTGGCCTCTGCTCCCACAGCCAAAGAGTCAGGGCAAAAAACTTGAGCTGTGCCTCTTCTGCAGAAAGTCAGCTTTGCAACGGTGCCATCCGCATTGCTGAGGTTCCTCGATTTCCCAACTCAAAGTCCATTACAATGGAACCTCTCTGGCACCCGTGCTGGGCTGCCCAGCGTCCCAGGGAGTAGAGCACGAACGGTTGGCCTCTGCTCCCACAGCCGAAGAGCCAGGGCAAAAAACATGAGCTCTTCCTCTTCTGCAGAAAGTCAGCTTTGCAACGGTGCCATCCGCACTGCTGTCGCTCCTCGATTTCCCAACTCAAAGTCCATTACAATGGAACCTCTTTGGCACCCGTGCTGGGCTGCCCAGCCTCCCAAGGAGTAGAGCACGAACGGTTGGCCTCTGCTCCCACAGCCGAAGAGCCAGGGCAAAAAACTTGAGCTCTGCCTCTTCTGCAGAAAGTCAGCTTTGCAACGGTGCCATCCGCACTGCTGTCGCTCCTCGATTTCCCAACTCAAAGTCCATTACAATGGAACCTCTCTGGCACCCGTGCTGGGCTGCCCAGCATCCCAGGGAGTAGAGCACGAACGGTTGGCCTCTGCTCCCACAGACGAAGAGCCACGGCAAAAAACTTGAGCTGTTTCTCTTCTGCAGAATGTTACCTTTGCAACGGTGCCATCCGCTTTGCGGTCGCTCCTCAATTTCCCAACTCAAAGTCCATTATAATGGAAGCTCTGTGGCACCCGTGCTCGGCTGCCCAGCATCCCAGGTAGTAGAGGACGAACGGTTGGCCTCTGCTCCCACAGCCGAAGAGCCAGGGCAAAAAACTTGAGCTGTGCCTCTTCTGCAGAAAGTCACCTTTGCAACGGTGCCATCCGCATTGCTGTCGCTCCTCCATTTCCCAATTAAAAGTCCATTACAATGGAACCTCTTTGGCACCCGTGCCCGGCTGCCCAGCATCCCAGGGAGTAGAGCACGAACAGTTGGCCTGTACTACCACAGCCAAGGAGCCAGGGCAAAAAACTTGAGCTGTGCCTCTTCTGCAGAAAGTCAGCTTTGCAATGGTGCCATCCGCTTTGCTGTCGCTCCTCCATTTCCCAACTCAAAGTCCATTACAATGGAACCTCTCTGGCACCCGTGCTGGGCAGCCCAGCCTTTCAGGGAGTAGAGCACGAACGGTTGGCCTCTGCTCCCACAGCCGAAGAGCCAGATCAAAATACTTGAGCTGTGCCTCTTCTGCAGAAAGTCACCTTTGCAACGGTGCCATCCGCTTTGCTGTCGCTCCTCCATTTCCCAACTCAAAGTCCATTACAATGGAACCTCTTTGGCACCCGTGCTGGGCTGCCCAGCATCCCAGGGAGTAGAGCACGAACGCTTGGCCTCTGCTCCCACAGCCAAAGAGCCAGGGCAAAAAACATGAGCTCTGCCTCTTCTGCAGAAAGTCAGCTTTGCAACGGTGCCATCCGCACTGCTGTCGCTCCTCCATTTCCCACCTTAAAGTCCATTACAATGGAATCTCTTTGGCACCCGTGCTTGGCTGCCCAGCATCCCAGGGAGTAGAGCATGAACGGTTGGCCTCTGCTCCCACAGTCGAAGAGTCAAGGCAAAAAACTTGAGCTGTGCCTCTTCTGCAGAAAGTCACCTTTGCAACGGTGCCAATCGCATTGCTGTCGCTCTTCCGTTTCCCAACTCAAAGTCCATTACAATGGAACCTCTTTGGCACCCGTGCTGGGCAGCCCAGGCTTTCAGGGAGTAGAGCACGAACGGTTGGCCTCTGCTCCCACAGCCGAAGAGCCAGGGCAAAAAACATGAGCTCTTCCTCTTCTGCAGAAAGTCAGCTTTGCAACGGTGCCATCCGCACTGCTGTCGCTCCTCGATTTCCCAACTCAAAGTCCATTACAATGGAACCTCTTTGGCACCCGTGCTGGGCTGCCCAGCATCCCAGGGAGTAGAGCACGAACAGTTGGCCTGTACTACCACAGCCAAGGAGCCAGGGCAAAAAACTTGAGCTGTGCCTCTTCTGCAGAAAGTCAGCTTTGCAATGGTGCCATCCGCTTTGCTGTCGCTCCTCGATTTCCCAACTCAAAGTCCATTACAATGGAACCTCTTTGGCACCCGTGCTCGGCTGCCCAGCATCCCAGGGAGTAGAGCACGAACGGTTGGCCTCTGCTCCCACAGCCGAAGAGTCAAGGCAAAAAACTTGAGCTCTGCCTCTTCTATAGAAAGTCAGCTTTGCAACGGTGCCATCCACATTGCTGTCGCTCCTCCATTTCCCTGCTCAAAGTCCATTACAATTGAAACTCTCTTTGTCACCCGTGCTGGGCTGCCCAGCATCCCAGGGAGTAGAGCACGAACGGTTGGCCTCTGCTCCCACAGCCGAAGAGCCAGGGCAAAAAACTGGAGCTGTTTCTCTTCTGCAGAAAGTTACCTTTGCAACGGTGCCATCCGCTTTGCGGTCGCTCCTCAATTTCCCAACTCAAAGTCCATTATAATGGAAGCTCTGTGGCACCCGTGCTCGGCTGCCCAGCATCCCAGGGAGTAGAGCACGAACGGTTGGCCTCTGCTCCCACAGCCGAAGAGCCAGGGCAAAAAGCTTGAGCTGTGCCTCTTCTGCAGAAAGTCAGCTTTGCAATGGTGCCATCCGCATTGCTGTCGCTCCTCCATTTCCCAACTCAAAGTCCATTACAATGGAACCTCTTTGGCACCCGTGCTGGGCTGCCCAGCATCCCAGGGAGTAGAGCACTAACGGTTGGCCTGTGCTCCCACAGCCGAAGAGCCACGGCAAAAAAACTGGAGCTGTGTCTCTTCTGCAGAAAGTCAGCTTTGCAATGGTGCCATCCGCTTTGCTGTCTCTCCTCGATTTCCCAACTCAAAGTCCATTATAATGGAACCTCTGTGGCACCCGTGCTGGGCTGCCCAGCATCCCAGGGAGTAGAGCACGAACGGTTGGCTTCTGCTCCCACAGCCAAAGAGTCAGGGCAAAAAACTTGAGCTGTGCCTCTTCTGCAGAAAGTCAGCTTTGCAACGGTGCCATCCGCATTGCTGAGGTTCCTCGATTTCCCAACTCAAAGTCCATTACAATGGAACCTCTCTGGCACCCGTGCTGGGCTGCCCAGCGTCCCAGGGAGTAGAGCACGAACGGTTGGCCTCTGCTCCCACAGCCGAAGAGCCAGGGCAAAAAACATGAGCTCTTCCTCTTCTGCAGAAAGTCAGCTTTGCAACGGTGCCATCCGCACTGCTGTCGCTCCTCGATTTCCAAACTCAAAGTCCATTACAATGGAACCTCTTTGGCACCCGTGCTGGGCTGCCCAGCCTCCCAAGGAGTAGAGCACGAACGGTTGGCCTCTGCTCCCACAGACGAAGAGCCAGGGCAAAAAACTTGAGCTGTGCCTCTTCTGCAGAAAGTCAGCTTTGCAACGGTGCCATCCGCACTGCTGTCGCTCCTCGATTTCCCAACTCAAAGTCCATTACAATGGAACCTCTCTGGCACCCGTGCTGGGCTGCCCAGCATCCCAGGGAGTAGAGCACGAACGGTTGGCCTCTGCTCCCACAGACGAAGAGCCACGGCAAAAAACTTGAGCTGTTTCTCTTCTGCAGAATGTTACCTTTGCAACGGTGCCATCCGCTTTGCGGTCGCTCCTCAATTTCCCAACTCAAAGTCCATTATAATGGAAGCTCTGTGGCACCCGTGCTCGGCTGCCCAGCATCCCAGGTAGTAGAGCACGAACGGTTGGCCTCTGCTCCCACAGCCGAAGAGCCAGGGCAAAAAACTTGAGCTGTGCCTCTTCTGCAGAAAGTCACCTTTGCAACTGTGCCATCCGCATTGCTGTCGCTCCTCCATTTCCCAATTAAAAGTCCATTACAATGGAACCTCTTTGGCACCCGTGCCCGGCTGCCCAGCATCCCAGGGAGTAGAGCACGAACAGTTGGCCTGTACTACCACAGCCAAGGAGCCAGGGCAAAAAACTTGAGCTGTGCCTCTTCTGCAGAAAGTCAGCTTTGCAATGGTGCCATCCGCTTTGCTGTCGCTCCTCCATTTCCCAACTCAAAGTCCATTACAATGGAACCTCTTTGGCACCCGTGCTGGGCAGCCCAGCCTTTCAGGGAGTAGAGCACGAACGGTTGGCCTCTGCTCCCACAGCCGAAGAGCCAGATCAAAATACTTGAGCTGTGCCTCTTCTGCAGAAAGTCACCTTTGCAACGGTGCCATCCGCTTTGCTGTCGCTCCTCCATTTCCCAACTCAAAGTCCATTACAATGGAACCTCTTTGGCACCCGTGCTGGGCTGCCCAGCATCCCAGGGAGTAGAGCACGAACGCTTGGCCTCTGCTCCCACAGCCAAAGAGCCAGGGCAAAAAACATGAGCTCTGCCTCTTCTGCAGAAAGTCAGCTTTGCAACGGTGCCATCCGCACTGCTGTCGCTCCTCCATTTCCCACCTTAAAGTCCATTACAATGGAATCTCTTTGGCACCCGTGCTCGGCTGCCCAGCATCCCAGGGAGTAGAGCATGAACGGTTGGCCTCTGCTCCCACAGCCGAAGAGTCAAGGCAAAAAACTGGAGCTGTGCCTCTTCTGCAGAAAGTCACCTTTGCAACGGTGCCAATCGCATTGCTGTCGCTCTTCCGTTTCCCAACTCAAAGTCCATTACAATGGAACCTCTTTGGCACCCGTGCTGGGCAGCCCAGGCTTTCAGGGAGTAGAGCACGAACGGTTGGCCTCTGCTCCCACAGCCGAAGAGCCAGGGCAAAAAACATGAGCTCTTCCTCTTCTGCAGAAAGTCAGCTTTGCAACGGTGCCATCCGCACTGCTGTCGCTCCTCGATTTCCCAACTCAAAGTCCATTACAATGGAACCTCTTTGGCACCCGTGCTGGGCTGCCCAGCTTCCCAGGGAGTAGAGCACGAACAGTTGGCCTGTACTACCACAGCCAAGGAGCCAGGGCAAAAAACTTGAGCTGTGCCTCTTCTGCTGAAAGTCAGCTTTGCAATGGTGCCATCCGCTTTGCTGTCGCTCCTCCATTTCCCAACTCAAAGTCCATTACAATGGAACCTCTTTGGCACCCGTGCTCGGCTGCCCAGCATCCCAGGGAGTAGAGCACGAACGGTTGGCCTCTGCTCCCACAGCCGAAGAGTCAAGGCAAAAAACTTGAGCTCTGCCTCTTCTATAGAAAGTCAGCTTTGCAACGGTGCCATCCACATTGCTGTCGCTCCTCCATTTCCCTGCTCAAAGTCCATTACAATTGAAACTCTCTTTGGCACCCGTGCTGGGCTGCCCAGCATCCCAGGGAGTAGAGCACGAACGGTTGGCCTCTGCTCCCACAGCCGAAGAGCCAGGGCAAAAAACTGGAGCTGTTTCTCTTCTGCAGAAAGTTACCTTTGCAACGGTGCCATCCGCTTTGCGGTCGCTCCTCAATTTCCCAACTCAAAGTCCATTATAATGGAAGCTCTGTGGCACCCGTGCTCGGCTGCCCAGCATCCCAGGGAGTAGAGCACGAACGGTTGGCCTCTGCTCCCACAGCCGAAGAGCCAGGGCAAAAAACTTGAGCTGTGCCTCTTCTGCAGAAAGTCACCTTTGCAACGGTGCCATCCGCATTGCTGTCGCTCCTCCACTTCCCAATTAAAACTCCATTAGAATGGAACCTCTTTGGCACCCGTGCCCGGCTGCCCAGCATCCCAGGGAGTAGAGCACGAACAGTTGGCCTGTACTACCACAGCCAAGGAGCCAGGGCAAAAAACTGGAGCTGTGCCTCTTCTGCAGAAAGTCAGCTTTGCAATGGTGCCATCCGCTTTGCTGTCGCTCCTCGATTTCACAACTCAAAGTCCATTACAATGGAACCTCTTTGGCACCCGTGCTCGGCTGCCCAGCATCCCAGGCAGTAGAGCACGAACGGTTGGCCTCTGCTCCCACAGTCAAAGAGCCAGGGCAAAATACTTGAGCTGTGCCTCTTCTGCAGAAAGTCACCTTTGCAACGGTGCCATCCGCTTTGCTGTCGCTCCTCGATTTCCCAACTCAAAGTCCATTACAATGGAACCTCTTTGGCACCCGTGCCCGGCTGCCCAGCATCCCAGGGAGTAGAGCACGAACAGTTGGCCTGTACTACCACAGCCAAGGAGCCAGGGCAAAAAACTTGAGCTGTGCCTCTTCTGCAGAAAGTCAGCTTTGCAATGGTGCCATCCGCTTTGCTGTCGCTCCTCGATTTCCCAACTCAAAGTCCATTACAATGGAACCTCTTTGACACCCGTGCTCGGCTGCCCAGCATCCCAGGGAGTAGAGCACGAACGGTTGGCCTCTGCTCCCGCAGCCGAAGAGTCAAGGCAAAAAACTTGAGCTCTGCCTCTTCTATAGAAAGTCAGCTTTGCAACGGTGCCATCCGCATTGCTGTCGCTCCTCCATTTCCCTGCTCAAAGTCCATTACAATTGAAACTCTCTTTGGCACCCGTGCTGGGCTGCCCAGCATCCCAGGGAGTAGAGCACGAACGGTTGGCCTCTGCTCCCACAGCCGATGAGCCAGGGCAAAAAGCTTGAGCTCTGCCTCTTCTGCAGAAAGTCAGCTTTGCAATGGTGCCATCCGCATTGCTGTCGCTCCTCCATTTCCCAACTCAAAGTCCATTACAATGGAACCTCTTTGGCACCCGTGCTGGGCTGCCCAGCATCCCAGGGAGTAGAGCACTAACGGTTGGCCTGTGCTCCCACAGCCGAAGAGCCACGGCAAAAAACTGGAGCTGTGTCTCTTCTGCAGAAAGTCAGCTTTGCAATGGTGCCATCCGCTTTGCTGTCTCTCCTCGATTTCCCAACTCAAAGTCCATTATAATGGAATCTCTGTGGCACCCGTGCTGGGCTGCCCAGCATCCCAGGGAGTAGAGCACGAACGGTTGGCCTCTGCTCCCACAGCCAAAGAGTCAGGGCAAAAAACTTGAGCTGTGCCTCTTCTGCAGAAAGTCAGCTTTGCAACGGTGCCATCCGCATTGCTGAGGTTCCTCGATTTCCCAACTCAAAGTCCATTACAATGGAACCTCTCTGGCACCCGTGCTGGGCTGCCCAGCGTCCCAGGGAGTAGAGCACGAACGGTTGGCCTCTGCTCCCACAGCCGAAGAGCCAGGGCAAAAAACATGAGCTCTTCCTCTTCTGCAGAAAGTCAGCTTTGCAACGGTGCCATCCGCACTGCTGTCGCTCCTCGATTTCCCAACTCAAAGTCCATTACAATGGAACCTCTTTGGCACCCGTGCTGGGCTGCCCAGCATCCCAGGGAGTAGAGCACGAACGGTTGGCCTCTGCTCCCACAGCCGAAGAGCCAGGGCAAAAAACTTGAGCTCTGCCTCTTCTGCAGAAAGTCAGCTTTGCAACGGTGCCATCCGCACTGCTGTCGCTCCTCGATTTCCCAACTCAAAGTCCATTACAATGGAACCTCTGTGGCACCCGTGCTGGGCTGCCCAGCATCCCAGGGAGTAGAGCACGAACGGTTGGCCTCTGCTCCCACAGACGAAGAGCCACGGCAAAAAACTTGAGCTGTTTCTCTTCTGCAGAATGTTACCTTTGCAACGGTGCCATCCGCTTTGCGGTCGCTCCTCAATTTCCCAACTCAAAGTCCATTATAATGGAAGCTCTGTGGCACCCGTGCTCGGCTGCCCAGCATCCCAGGGAGTAGAGCACGAACGGTTGGCCTCTGCTCCCACAGCCGAAGAGCCAGGGCAAAAAACTTGAGCTGTGCCTCTTCTGCAGAAAGTCAGCTTTGCAACGGTGCCATCCGCATTGCTGTCGCTCCTCCATTTCCCAATTAAAAGTCCATTACAATGGAACCTCTTTGGCACCCGTGCCCGGCTGCCCAGCATCCCAGGGAGTAGAGCACGAACAGTTGGCCTGTACTACCACAGCCAAGGAGCCAGGGCAAAAAACTTGAGCTGTGCCTCTTCTGCAGAAAGTCAGCTTTGCAATGGTGCCATCCGCTTTGCTGTCGCTCCTCCATTTCCCAACTCAAAGTCCATTACAATGGAACCTCTTTGGCACCCGTGCTGGGCAGCCCAGCCTTTCAGGGAGTAGAGCACGAACGGTTGGCCTCTGCTCCCACAGCCGAAGAGCCAGGTCAAAATACTTGAGCTGTGCCTCTTCTGCAGAAAGTCACCTTTGCAACGGTGCCATCCGCTTTGCTGTCGCTCCTCGATTTCCCAACTCAAAGTCCATTACAATGGAACCTCTTTGGCACCCGTGCTGGGCTGCCCAGCATCCCAGGGAGTAGAGCACGAACGCTTGGCCTCTGCTCCCACAGCCAAAGAGCCAGGGCAAAAAACATGAGCTCTGCCTCTTCTGCAGAAAGTCAGCTTTGCAACGGTGCCATCCGCACTGCTGTCGCTCCTCGATTTCCCAACTCAAAGTCCATTACAATGGAACCTCTTTGGCACCCGTGCTCGGCTGCCCAGCATCCCAGGGAGTAGAGCATGAACGGTTGGCCTCTGCTCCCACAGCCGAAGAGTCAAGACAAAAAACTTGAGCTGTGCCTCTTCTGCAGAAAGTCACCTTTGCAACGGTGCCAATCGCATTGCTGTCGCTCTTCCGTTTCCCAACTCAAAGTCCATTACAATGGAACCTCTTTGGCACCCGTGCTGGGCAGCCCAGGCTTTCAGGGAGTAGAGCACGAACGGTTGGCCTCTGCTCCCACAGCCGAAGAGCCAGGGCAAAAAACATGAGCTCTTCCTCTTCTGCAGAAAGTCAGCTTTGCAACGGTGCCATCCGCACTGCTGTCGCTCCTCGATTTCCCAACTCAAAGTCCATTACAATGGAACCTCTTTGGCACCCGTGCCCGGCTGCCCAGCATCCCAGGGAGTAGAGCACGAACAGTTGGCCTGTACTACCACAGCCAAGGAGCCAGGGCAAAAAACTTGAGCTGTGCCTCTTCTGCAGAAAGTCAGCTTTGCAATGGTGCCATCCGCTTTGCTGTCGCTCCTCCATTTCCCAACTCAAAGTCCATTACAATGGAACCTCTTTGGCACCCGTGCTCGGCTGCCCAGCATCCCAGGGAGTAGAGCACGAACGGTTGGCCTCTGCTCCCACAGCCGAAGAGTCAAGGCAAAAAACTTGAGCTCTGCCTCTTCTATAGAAAGTCAGCTTTGCAACGGTGCCATCCACATTGCTGTCGCTCCTCCATTTCCCTGCTCAAAGTCCATTACAATTGAAACTCTCTTTGGCACCCGTGCTGGGCTGCCCAGCATCCCAGGGAGTAGAGCACGAACGGTTGGCCTCTGCTCCCACAGCCGAAGAGCCAGGGCAAAAAACTGGAGCTGTTCCTCTTCTGCAGAAAGTTACCTTTGCAACGGTGCCATCCGCTTTGCGGTCGCTCCTCAATTTCCCAACTCAAAGTCCATTATAATGGAAGCTCTGTGGCACCCGTGCTCGGCTGCCCAGCATCCCAGGGAGTAGAGCACGAACGGTTGGCCTCTGCTCCCACAGCCGAAGAGCCAGGGCAAAAAACTTGAGCTGTGCCTCTTCTGCAGAAAGTCACCTTTGCAACGGTGCCATCCGCATTGCTGTCGCTCCTCCACTTCCCAATTAAAACTCCATTGGAATGGAACCTCTTTGGCACCCGTGCCCGGCTGCCCAGCATCCCAGGGAGTAGAGCACGAACAGTTGGCCTGTACTACCACAGCCAAGGAGCCAGGGCAAAAAACTGGAGCTGTGCCTCTTCTGCAGAAAGTCAGCTTTGCAATGGTGCCATCCGCTTTGCTGTCGCTCCTCGATTTCACAACTCAAAGTCCATTACAATGGAACCTCTTTGGCACCCGTGCTCGGCTGCCCAGCATCCCAGGCAGTAGAGAACGAACGGTTGGCCTCTGCTCCCACAGCCAAAGAGCCAGGGCAAAATACTTGAGCTGTGCCTCTTCTGCAGAAAGTCACCTTTGCAACGGTGCCATCCGCTTTGCTGTCGCTCCTCGATTTCCCAACTCAAAGTCCATTACAATGGAACCTCTTTGGCACCCGTGCCCGGCTGCCCAGCATCCCAGGGAGTAGAGCACGAACAGTTGGCCTGTACTACCACAGCCAAGGAGCCAGGGCAAAAAACTTGAGCTGTGCCTCTTCTGCAGAAAGTCAGCTTTGCAACGGTGCCATCCGCTTTGCTGTCGCTCCTCGATTTCCCAACTCAAAGTCCATTACAATGGAACCTCTTTGACACCCGTGCTCGGCTGCCCAGCATCCCAGGGAGTAGAGCACGAACGGTTGGCCTCTGCTCCCGCAGCCGAAGAGTCAAGGCAAAAAACTGGAGCTGTGCCTCTTCTGCAGAAAGTCAGCTTTGCAACGGTGCCATCCGCATTGCTGTCGCTCCTCCATTTCCCTGCTCAAAGTCCATTACAATTGAAACTCTCTTTGGCACCCGTGCTGGGCTGCCCAGCATCCCAGGGAGTAGAGCACGAACGGTTGGCCTCTGCTCCCACAGCCGAAGAGCCAGGGCAAAAAGCTTGAGCTGTGCCTCTTCTGCAGAAAGTCAGCTTTGCAATGGTGCCATCCGCATTGCGGTCGCTCCTCCATTTCCCAACTCAAAGTCCATTACAATGGAACCTCTTTGGCACCCGTGCTGGGCTGCCCAGCATCCCAGGGAGTAGAGCACTAACGGTTGGCCTGTGCTCCCACAGCCGAAGAGCCACGGCAAAAAACTGGAGCTGTGTCTCTTCTGCAGAAAGTCAGCTTTGCAATGGTGCCATCCGCTTTGCTGTCTCTCCTCGATTTCCCAACTCAAAGTCCATTATAATGGAACCTCTGTGGCACCCGTGCTCGGCTGCCCAGCATCCCAGGGAGTAGAGCACGAACGGTTGGCCTCTGCTCCCACAGCCAAAGAGTCAGGGCAAAAAACTTGAGCTGTGCCTCTTCTGCAGAAAGTCACCTTTGCAACGGTGCCATCCGCACTGCTGTCGCTCCTCGATTTCCCAACTCAAAGTCCATTACAATGGAACCTCTCTGGCACCCGTGCTGGGCTGCCCAGCATCCCAGGGAGTAGAGCACGAACGGTTGGCCTCTGCTCCCACAGACGAAGAGCCACGGCAAAAAACTTGAGCTGTTTCTCTTCTGCAGAATGTTACCTTTGCAACGGTGCCATCCGTTTTGCGGTCGCTCCTCAATTTCCCAACTCAAAGTCCATTATAATGGAAGCTCTGTGGCACCCGTGCTCGGCTGCCCAGCATCCCAGGTAGTAGAGCACGAACGGTTGGCCTCTGCTCCCACAGCCGAAGAGCCAGGGCAAAAAACTTGAGCTGTGCCTCTTCTGCAGAAAGTCACCTTTGCAACGGTGCCATCCGCATTGCTGTCGCTCCTCCATTTCCCAATTAAAAGTCCATTACAATGGAACCTCTTTGGCACCCGTGCCCGGCTGCCCAGCATCCCAGGGAGTAGAACACGAACAGTTGGCCTGTACTACCACAGCCAAGGAGCCAGGGCAAAAAACTTGAGCTGTGCCTCTTCTGCAGAAAGTCAGCTTTGCAATGGTGCCATCCGCTTTGCTGTCGCTCCTCCATTTCCCTACTCAAAGTCCATTACAATGGAACCTCTTTGGCACCCGTGCTGGGCAGCCCAGCCTTTCAGGGAGTAGAGCACGAACGGTTGGCCTCTGCTCCCACAGCCGAAGAGCCAGGTCAAAATACTTGAGCTGTGCCTCTTCTGCAGAAAGTCACCTTTGCAACGGTGCCATCCGCTTTGCTGTCGCTCCTCCATTTCCCACCTCAAAGTCCATTACAATGGAATCTCTTTGGCACCCGTGCTCGGCTGCCCAGCATCCCAGGGAGTAGAGCATGAACGGTTGGCCTCTGCTCCCACAGCCGAAGAGTCAAGGCAAAAAACTTGAGCTGTGCCTCTTCTGCAGAAAGTCACCTTTGCAACGGTGCCAATCGCATTGCTGTCGCTCTTCCGTTTCCCAACTCAAAGTCCATTACAATGGAACCTCTTTGGCACCCGTGCTGGGCAGCCCAGGCTTTCAGGGAGTAGAGCACGAACGGTTGGCCTCTGCTCCCACAGCCGAAGAGCCAGGGCAAAAAACTGGAGCTGTGCCTCTTCTGCAGAAAGTCAGCTTTGCAACGGTGCCATCCGCACTGCTGTCGCTCCTCGATTTCCCAACTCAAAGTCCATTACAATGGAACCTCTTTGGCACCCGTGCCCGTCTGCCCAGCATCCCAGGCAGTAGAGCACGAACAGTTGGCCTGTACTACCACAGCCAAGGAGCCAGGGCAAAAAACTTGAGCTGTGCCTCTTCTGCAAAAAGTCAGCTTTGCAATGGTGCCATCCGCTTTGCTGTCGCTCCTCCATTTCCCAACTCAAAGTCCATTACAATGGAACCTCTTTGGCACCCGTGCTCGGCTGCCCAGCATCCCAGGGAGTAGAGCACGAACGGTTGGCCTCTGCTCCCACAGCCGAAGAGTCAAGGCAAAAAACTTGAGCTCTGCCTCTTCTATAGAAAGTCAGCTTTGCAACGGTGCCATCCACATTGCTGTCGCTCCTCCATTTCCCTGCTCAAAGTCCATTACAATTGAAACTCTCTTTGGCACCCGTGCTGGGCTGCCCAGCATCCCAGGGAGTAGAGCACGAACGGTTGGCCTCTGCTCCCACAGCCGAAGAGCCAGGGCAAAAAACTGGAGCTGTTTCTCTTCTGCAGAAAGTTACCTTTGCAACGGTGCCATCCGCTTTGCGGTCGCTCCTCAATTTCCCAACTCAAAGTCCATTACAATGGAAGCTCTGTGGCACCCGTGCTCGGCTGCCCAGCATCCCAGGGAGTAGAGCACGAACGGTTGGCCTCTGCTCCCACAGCCGAAGAGCCAGGGCAAAAAACTTGAGCTGTGCCTCTTCTGCAGAAAGTCACCTTTGCAACGGTGCCATCCGCATTGCTGTCGCTCCTCCACTTCCCAATTAAAACTCCATTAGAATGGAACCTCTTTGGCACCCGTGCCCGGCTGCCCAGGATCCCAGGGAGTAGAGCACGAACAGTTGGCCTGTACTACCACAGCCAAGGAGCCAGGGCAAAAAACTTGAGCTGTGCCTCTTCTGCAGAAAGTCAGCTTTGCAATGGTGCCATCCGCTTTGCTGTCGCTCCTCGATTTCACAACTCAAAGTCCATTACAATGGAACCTCTTTGGCACCCGTGCTCGGCTGCCCAGCATCCCAGGGAGTAGAGCACGAACGGTTGGCCTCTGCTCCCACAGCCGAAGAGCCAGGGCAAAATACTTGAGCTGTGCCTCTTCTGCAGAAAGTCACCTTTGCAACGGTGCCATCCGCTTTGCTGTCGCTCCTCGATTTCCCAACTCAAAGTCCAGTACAATGGAACCTCTTTGGCACCCGTGCTCGGCTGCCCAGCATCCCAGGGAGTAGAGCACGAACAGTTGGCCTGTACTACCACAGCCAAGGAGCCAGGGCAAAAAACTGGAGCTGTGCCTCTTCTGCAGAAAGTCAGCTTTGCAATGGTGCCATCCGCTTTGCTGTCGCTCCTCCATTTCCCAACTCAAAGTCCATTACAATGGAACCTCTTTGGCACCCGTGCTGGGCAGCCCAGCCTTTCAGGGAGTAGAGCACGAACGGTTGGCCTCTGCTCCCACAGCCGAAGAGCCAGGTCAAAATACTTGAGCTGTGCCTCTTCTGCAGAAAGTCACCTTTGCAACGGTGCCATCCGCTTTGCTGTCGCTCCTCCATTTCCCAACTCAAAGTCCATTACAATGGAACCTCTTTGGCACCCGTGCTCGGCTGCCCAGCATCCCAGGGAGTAGAGCACGAACGGTTGGCCTCTGCTCCCACAGCCAAAGAGCCAGGGCAAAAAACATGAGCTCTGCCTCTTCTGCAGAAAGTCAGCTTTGCAACGGTGCCATCCGCACTGCTGTCGCTCCTCCATTTCCCACCTTAAAGTCCATTACAATGGAATCTCTTTGGCACCCGTGCTCGGCTGCCCAGCATCCCAGGGAGTAGAGCATGAACGGTTGGCCTCTGCTCCCACAGCCGAAGAGTCAAGGCAAAAAACTTGAGCTGTGCCTCTTCTGCAGAAAGTCACCTTTGCAACGGTGCCAATCGCATTGCTGTCGCTCTTCCGTTTCCCAACTCAAAGTCCATTACAATGGAACCTCTTTGGCACCCGTGCTGGGCAGCCCAGGCTTTCAGGGAGTAGAGCACGAACGGTTGGCCTCTGCTCCCACAGCCGAAGAGCCAGGGCAAAAAACATGAGCTCTTCCTCTTCTGCAGAAAGTCAGCTTTGCAACGGTGCCATCCGCACTGCTGTCGCTCCTCAATTTCCCAACTCAAAGTCCATTACAATGGAACCTCTTTGGCACCCGTGCCCGGCTGCCCAGCATCCCAGGGAGTAGAGCACGAACAGTTGGCCTGTACTACCACAGCCAAAGAGCCAGGGCAAAAAACTTGAGCTGTGCCTCTTCTGCAGAAAGTCAGCTTTGCAACGGTGCCATCCGCATTGCTGTCTCTCTTCCATTTCCCAACTCAAAGTCCATTACAATGGAACCTCTTTGTCACCCGTGCTGGGCTGCCCAGCATCCCAGGGAGTAGAGCACGAACGGTTGGCCTCTGCTCCCACAGCCGAAGAGCCAGGGCAAAAAACTTGAGCTGTGCCTCTTCTGCAGAAAGTCAGCTTTGCAACGGTGCCATCCGCATTGCTGTCGCTCTTCCATTTCCCAACTCAAAGTCCATTACAATGGAACCTCTTTGGCACCCGTGCTGGGCAGCCCAGCCTTTCAGGGAGTAGAGCACGAACGGTTGGCCTCTGCTCCCACAGCCGAAGAGTCAAGGCAAAAAACTTGAGCTCTGCCTCTTCTGCAGAAAGTCAGCTTTGCAACGGTGCCATCCGCATTGCTGTCTCTCCTCGATTTCCCAACTCAAAGTCCATTACAATGGAACCTCTTTGGCACCCGTGCTGGGCAGCCCAGGCTTTCAGGGAGTAGAGCACGAACGGTTGGCCTCTGCTCCCACAGCCGAAGAGCCAGGGAAAAAACTGGAGCTGTGCCTCTTCTGCAGAAAGTCAGCTTTGCAATGGTGCCATCCGCTTTGCGGTCGTTCCTCGATTTCCCAACTCAATGTCCATTATAAAGGAACCTCTTCGGCACCCGTGCTGGGCTGCCCAGCATCCCAGGGAGTAGAGCACGAACGGTTGGCCTCTGCTCCCACAGCCGAAGAGCCAGGGCAAAAAACTTGAGCTCTGCCTCTTCTGCAGAAAGTCAGCTTTGCAACGGTGCCATCCGCATTGCTGTCGCTCCTCGATTTCCCAACTCAAAGTCCATTACAATGGAACCTCTCTGGCACCCGTGCCCGGCTGCCCAGCATCCCAGGGAGTAGAGCACGAACGGTTGGCCTCTGCTCCCACAGACGAAGAGCCACGGCAAAAAACTGGAGCTGTTTCTCTTCTGCAGAAAGTCAGCTTTGCAACGGTGCCATCCGCACTGCTGTCGCTCCTCGATTTCCCAACTCAAAGTCCATTACAATGGAACCTCTCTGGCACCCGTGCTGGGCTGCCCAGCATCCCAGGGAGTAGAGCACGAACGGTTGGCCTCTGCTCCCACAGCCGAAGAGTCAAGGCAAAAAACTTGAGCTGTGCCTCTTCTGCAGAAAGTCACCTTTGAAACGGTGCTATCCGCATTGCTGTCGCTCCTCGATTTCCCAACTCAAAGTCCATTACAATGGAACCTCTGTGGCACCCGTGCTGGGCTGCCCAGCATCCCAGGGAGTAGAGCACGAACGGTTGGCCTCTGCTCCCACAGCCGAAGAGCCAGGGCAAAATACTTGAGCTGTGCCTCTTCTGCAGAAAGTCAGCTTTCCAACGGTGCCATCCGCATTGCTGAGGTTCCTCGATTTCACAACTCAAAGTCCATTACAATGGAACCTCACTGACACCCGTGCAGGGCTGCCCAGCATCCCAGGGAGTAGAGCACGAACGGTTGGCCTCTGCTCCCACAGACGAAGAGCCACGGCAAAAAACTGGAGCTGTTTCTCTTCTGCAGAAAGTTACCTTTGCAACGGTGCCATCCGCTTTGCGGTCGCTCCTCAATTTCCCAACTCAAAGTCCATTATAATGGAAGCTCTTCGGCACCTGTGCTCGGCTACCCAGCATCCCAGGGAGTAGAGCACGAACGGTTGGCCTCTGCTCCCACAGCCGAAGAGCCAGGGCAAAAAACTTGAGCTGTGCCTCTTCTGCAGAAAGTCACCTTTGCAACTGTGCCATCCGCATTGCTGTCGCTCCTCCATTTCCCAATTAAAAGTCCATTACAATGGAACCTCTTTGGCACCCGTGCTGGGCTGCCCAGCATCCCAGGGAGTAGAGCACGAACGGTTGGCCTCTGCTCCCACAGCCGAAGAGCCAGGGCAAAATACTTGAGCTGTGCCTCTTCTGCAGAAAGTCACCTTTGCAACGGTGCCATCCGCTTTGCTGTCGCTCCTCGATTTCCCAACTCAAAGTCCATTACAATGGAACCTCTTTGGCACCCGTGCTGGGCTGCCCAGCATCCCAGGGAGTAGAGCACGAACGCTTGGCCTCTGCTCCCACAGCCAAAGAGCCAGGGCAAAAAACATGAGCTCTGCCTCTTCTGCAGAAAGTCAGCTTTGCAACGGTGCCCTCCGCACTGCTGTCGCTCCTCAATTTCCCACCTCAAAGTCCATTACAATGGAATCTCTTTGGCACCCGTGCTCGGCTGCCCAGCCTTTCAGGGAGTAGAGCACGAACGGTTGGCCTCTGCTCCCACAGCCGAAGAGTCAAGGCAAAAAACTTGAGCAGTGCCTCTTCTGCAGAAAGTCAGCTTTGCAATGGTGCCATCCGCTTTGCTGTCGCTCCTCGATTTCCCAACTCAAAGTCCATTACAATTGAAACTCTCTTTGGCACCCGTGCTGGGCTGCCCAGCATCCCAGGGAGTAGAGCACGAACGGTTGGCCTCTGCTCCCACAGCCGAAGAGCCAGGGCAAAATACTTGAGCTGTGCCTCTTCTGCAGAAAGTCACCTTTGCAACGGTGCCATCCGCTTTGCTGTCGCTCCTCGATTTCCCAACTCAAAGTCCATTACAATGGAACCTCTTTGGCACCCGTGCCCGGCTGCCCAGCATCCCAGGGAGTAGAGCACGAACAGTTGGCCTGTACTACCACAGCCAAGGAGCCACGGCAAAAAACTTGAGCTGTGCCTCCTCTGCAGAAAGTCACCTTTGCAATGGTGCCATCCGCTTTGCTGTCGCTCCTCGATTTCCCAACTCAAAGTCCATTACAATGGAACCTCTTTGGCACCCGTGCTGGGCTGCCCAGCATCCCAGGGAGTAGAGCACGAACGGTTGGCCTCTGCTCCCACAGCCGAAGAGTCAAGGCAAAAAACTTGAGCTCTGCCTCTTCTATAGAAAGTCAGCTTTGCAACGATGCCATCCGCATTGCTGTCGCTCCTCCATTTCCCTGCTCAAAGTCCATTACAATTGAAACTCTCTTTGGCACCTGTGCTGGGCTGCCCAGCATCCCAGGGAGTAGAGCACGAACGGTTGGCCTCTGCTCCCACAGCCGAAGAGCCAGGGCAAAAAACTGGTGCTGTTTCTCTTCTGCAGAAAGTTACCTTTGCAACGGTGCCATCCGCTTTGCGGTCGCTCCTCAATTTCCCAACTCAAAGTCCATTATAATGGAAGCTCTGTGGCACCCGTGCTCGGCTGCCCAGCATCCCAGGGAGTAGAGCACGAACGGTTGGCCTCTGCTCCCACAGCCGAAGAGCCAGGGCAAAAAACTTGAGCTCTGCCTCTTCTGCAGAAAGTCACCTTTGCAACGGTGCCATCCGCATTGCTGTCGCTCCTCCACTTCCCAATTAAAACTCCATTACAATGGAACCTCTTTGGCACCCGTGCCCGGCTGCCCAGCATCCCAGGGAGTAGAGCACGAACAGTTGGCCTGTACTACCACAGCCAAGGAGCCAGGGCAAAAAACTTGAGCTGTGCCTCTTCTGCAGAAAGTCAGCTTTGCAATGGTGCCATCCGCTTTGCTGTCGCTCCTCGATTTCCCAACTCAAAGTCCATTACAATGGAACCTCTTTGGCACCCGTGCTCGGCTGCCCAGCATCCCAGGGAGTAGAGCACGAACGGTTGGCCTCTGCTCCCACAGCCGAAGAGCCAGGGCAAAAAGCTTGAGCTGTGCCTCTTCTGCAGAAAGTCACCTTTGCAACGGTGCCATCCGCATTGCTGTCGCTCTTCCATTTCCCAACTCAAAGTCCATTACAATGGAACCTCTTTGGCACCCGTGCTGGGCAGCCCAGCCTTTCAGGGAGTAGAGCACGAACGGTTGGCCTCTGCTCCCACAGCCGAAGAGTCAAGGCAAAAAACTTGAGCTCTGCCTCTTCTGCAGAAAGTCACCTTTGCAACGGTGCCATCCGCATTGCTGTCTCTCCTCGATTTCCCAACTCAAAGTCCATTACAATGGAACCTCTTTGGCACCCGTGCTGGGCTGCCCAGCCTCCCAGGGAGTAGAGCACGAACGGTTGGCCTCTGCTCCCACAGACGAAGAGCCAGGGCAAAAAACTGGAGCTGTGCCTCTTCTGCAGAAAGTCAGCTTTGCAATGGTGCCATCCGCTTTGCGGTCGTTCCTCGATTTCCCAACTCAATGTCCATTATAATGGAACCTCTTCGGCACCCGTGCTGGGCTGCCCAGCATCCCAGGCAGTAGAGCACGAACGGTTGGCCTCTGCTCCCACAGCCGATGAGCCAGGGCAAAAAGCTTGAGCTGTGCCTCTTCTGCAGAAAGTCAGCTTTGCAACGGTGCCATCCGCATTGCTGCTGCTCCTCGATTTCCCAACTCAAAGTCCATTACAATGGAACCTCTGTGGCACCCGTGCTCGGCTGCCCAGCATCCCAGGGAGTAGAGCACGAACGGTTGGCCTCTGCTCCCACAGACGAAGAGCCACGGCAAAAAACTGGAGCTGTTTCTCTTCTGCAGAAAGTCAGCTTTGCAACGGTGCCATCCGCATTGCTGTCGCTCCTCGATTTCCCAACTCAAAGTCCATTACAATGGAACCTCTCTGGCACCCGTGCTGGGCTGCCCAGCATCCCAGGGAGTAGAGCACGAACGGTTGGCCTCTGCTCCCACAGCCGAAGAGTCAAGGCAAAAAACTTGAGCTGTGCCTCTTCTGCAGAAAGTCACCTTTGCAACGGTGCTATCCGCATTGCTGTCGCTCCTCGATTTCCCAACTCAAAGTCCATTACAATGGAACCTCTGTGGCACCCGTGCTGGGCTGCCCAGCATCCCAGGGAGTAGAGCACGAACGGTTGGCCTCTGCTTCCACAGCCAAAGAGCCAGGGCAAAATACTTGAGCTGTGCCTCTTCTGCAGAAAGTCAGCTTTCCAATGGTGCCCTCCGCATTGCTGAGGTTCCTCGATTTCACAACTCAAAGTCCATTACAATGGAACCTCACTGGCACCCGTGCTGGGCTGCCCAGCATCCCAGGGAGTAGAGCACGAACGGTTGGCCTCTGCTCCCACAGACGAAGAGCCACGGCAAAAAACTGGAGCTGTTTCTCTTCTGCAGAAAGTTACCTTTGCAACGGTGCCATCCGCTTTGCGGTCGCTCTTCAATTTCCCAACTCAAAGTCCATTATAATGGAAGCTCTGTGGCACCCGTGCTCGGCTACCCAGCATCCCAGGGAGTAGAGCACGAACGGTTGGCCTCTGCTCCCACAGCCGAAGAGCCAGGGCAAAAAACTTGAGCTGTGCCTCTTCTGCAGAAAGTCACCTTTGCAACTGTGCCATCCGCATTGCTGTCGCTCCTCCATTTCCCAATTAAAAGTCCATTACAATGGAACCTCTTTGGCACCCGTGCCCGGCTGCCCAGCATCCCAGGGAGTAGAGCACGAACAGTTGGCCTGTACTACCACAGCCAAGGAGCCAGGGCAAAAAACTTGAGCTGTTTCTCTTCTGCAGAAAGTCAGCTTTGCAACGGTGCCATCCGCTTTGCTGTCGCTCCTCGATTTCCCAACTCAAAGTCCATTACAATGGAACCTCTGTGGCACCCGTGCTCGGCTGCCCAGCATCCCAGGGAGTAGAGCACGAACGGTTGGCCTCTGCTCCCACAGCCAAAGAGCCAGGGCAAAATACTTGAGCTTTGCCTCTTCTGCAGAAAGTCAGCTTTCCAACGGTGCCATCCGCATTGCTGAGGTTCCTCGATTTCACAACTCAAAGTCCATTACAATGGAACCTCTGTGGCACCCGTGCAGGGCTGCCCAGCATCCCAGGGAGTAGAGCACGAACGGTTGGCCTCTGCTCCCACAGCCGAAGAGCCAGGGCAAAAAACATGAGCTGTGCCTCTTCTGCAGAAAGTCACCTTTGCAACGGTGCCATCCGCATTGCTGTCGCTCCTCCATTTCCCAATTAAAAGTCCATTACAATGGAACCTCTTTGGCACCCGTGCCCGGCTTCCCAGCATCCCAGGCAGTAGAGCACGAACAGTTGGCCTGTACTACCACAGCCAAGGAGCCAGGGCAAAAAACTTGAGCTGTTTCTCTTCTGCAGAAAGTCAGCTTTGCAATGGTGCCATCCGCTTTGCTGTCGCTCCTCGATTTCCCAACTCAAAGTCCATTACAATGGAACCTCTTTGGCACCCGTGCTCGGCTGCCCAGCATCCCAGGGAGTAGAGCACGAACGGTTGGCCTCTGCTCCCACAGCCGAAGAGCCAGGGCAAAATACTTGAGCTGTGCCTCTTCTGCAGAAAGTCACCTTTGCAACGGTGCCATCCGCTTTGCTGTCGCTCCTCGATTTCCCAACTCAAAGTCCATTACAATGGAACCTCTTTGGCACCCGTGCTGGGCTGCCCAGCATCCCAGGGAGTAGAGCACGAACGCTTGGCCTCTGCTCCCACAGCCAAAGAGCCAGGGCAAAAAACATGAGCTCTGCCTCTTCTGCAGAAAGTCAGCTTTGCAACGGTGCCATCCGCACTGCTGTCGCTCCTCCATTTCCCACCTCAAAGTCCATTACAATGGAATCTCTTTGGCACCCGTGCTGGGCTGCCCAGCCTTTCAGGGAGTAGAGCACGAACGGTTGGCCTCTGCTCCCACAGCCGAAGAGTCAAGGCAAAAAACTTGAGCTGTGCCTCTTCTGCAGAAAGTCACCTTTGCAACGGTGCCAATCGCATTGCTGTCGCTCTTCCATTTCCCAACTCAAAGTCCATTACAATGGAACCTCTTTGGCACCCGTGCTGGGCAGCCCAGCCTTTCAGGGAGTAGAGCACGAACGGTTGGCCTCTGCTCCCACAGCCGATGAGCCAGGGCAAAAAACTGGAGCTGTGCCTCTTCTGCAGAAAGTCAGCTTTGCAACGGTGCCATCCGCTTTGCTGTTGTTCCTCGATTTCTCAACTCAAAGTCCATTACAATGGAACCTCTCTGGCACCCGTGCTCGGCTGCCCAGCATCCCAGGGAGTAGAGCATGAATGGTTGGCCTCTGCTCCCACAGCCGAAGAGCCAGGGCAAAAAGCTTGAGCTGTGCCTCTTCTGCAGAAAGTCAGCTTTGCAATGGTGCCATGCGCATTGCTGTCGCTCCTCGATTTCCCAACTCAAAGTCCATTACAATGGAACCTCTTTGGCACCCGTGCTGGGCTGCCCAGCCTCCCAGGGAGTAGAGCACTAACGGTTGGCCTGTGCTCCCACAGCCGAAGAGCCAGGGCAAAAAACTGGAGCTGTGTCTCTTCTATAGAAAGTCAGCTTTGCAACGGTGCCATCCGCTTTGCTGTCTCTCCTCGATTTCCCAACTCAAAGTCCATTATAATGGAACCTCTGTGGCACCCGTGCTGGGCTGCCCAGCATCCCAGGGAGTAGAGCACGAGCGGTTGGCCTCTGCTCCCACAGCCAAAGAGCCAGGGCAAAAAACTTGAGCTGTGCCTCTTCTGCAGAAAGTCAGCTTTGCAACGGTGCCATCCTCATTGCTGAGGTTCCTCGTTTTCCCAACTCAAAGTCCATTACAATGGAACCTCTCTGGCACCCGTGCAAGGCTGCCCAGCGTCCCAGGGAGTAGAGCACGAACGGTTGGCCTCTGCTCCCACAGCCGAAGAGCCAGGGCAAAAAACATGAGCTCTGCCTCTTCTGCAGAAAGTCAGCTTTGCAACGGTGCCATCTGCACTGCTGTCGCTCCTCGATTTCCCAACTCAAAGTCCATTACAATGGAACCTCTCTGGCACCCGTGCTGGGCTGCCCAGCATCCCAGGGAGTAGAGCACGAACGGTTGGCCTCTGCTCCCACAGCCGAAGAGCCAGGGCAAAATACTTGAGCTGTGCCTCTTCTGCAGAAAGTCAGCTTTCCAACGGTGCCATCCGCATTGCTGAGGTTCCTCGATTTCACAACTCAAAGTCCATTACAATGGAACCTCTCTGGCACCCGTGCTGGGCTGCCCAGCATCCCAGGGAGTAGAGCACGAACGGTTGGCCTCTGCTCCCACAGACGAAGAGCCACGGCAAAAAACTGGAGCTGTTTCTCTTCTGCAGAAAGTTACCTTTGCAACGGTGCCATCCGCTTTGCGGTCGCTCCTCAATTTCCCAACTCAAAGTCCATTATAATGGAAGCTCTGTGGCACCCGTGCTCGGCTACCCAGCATCCCAGGGAGTAGAGCACGAACGGTTGGCCGCTGCTCCCACAGCCGAAGAGCCAGGGCAAAAAACTTGAGCTGTGCCTCTTCTGCAGAAAGTCACCTTTGCAACTGTGCCATCCGCATTGCTGTCGCTCCTCCACTTCCCAATTAAAAGTCCATTACAATGGAACCTCTTTGGCACCCGTGCCCGGCTGCCCAGCATCCCAGGCAGTAGAGCACGAACAGTTGGCCTGTACTACCACAGCCAAGGAGCCAGGGCAAAAAACTTGAGCTGTGCCTCTTCTGCAGAAAGTCAGCTTTGCAATGGTGCCATCCGCTTTGCTGTCGCTCCTCGATTTCCCAACTCAAAGTCCATTACAATGGAACCTCTTTGGCACCCGTGCTCGGCTGCCCAGCATCCCAGGGAGTAGAGCACGAACGGTTGGCCTCTGCTCCCACAGCCAAAGAGCCAGGGCAAAATACTTGAGCTGTGCCTCTTCTGCAGAAAGTCACCTTTGCAACGGTGCCATCCGCTTTGCTGTCGCTCCTCGATTTCCCAACTCAAAGTCCATTACAATGGAACCTCTTTGGCACCCGTGCTCGGCTGCCCAGCATCCCAGGGAGTAGAGCACGAACAGTTGGCCTGTACTACCACAGCCAAAGAGCCAGGGCAAAATACTTGAGCTGTGCCTCTTCTGCAGAAAGTCAGCTTTGCAACGGTGCCATCCGCTTTGCTGTCGCTCCTCGATTTCACAACTCAAAGTCCATTGCAATGGAACCTCTTTGGCACCCGTGCTGGGCTGCCCAGCATCCCAGGGAGTAGAGCACGAACGCTTGGCCTCTGCTCCCACAGCCAAAGAGCCAGGGCAAAAAACATGAGCTCTGCCTCTTCTGCAGAAAGTCAGCTTTGCAACGGTGCCATCCGCACTGCTGTCGCTCCTCCATTTCCCACCTCAAAGTCCATTACAATGGAATCTCTTTGGCACCCGTGCTGGGCTGCCCAGCATCCCAGGGAGTAGAGCACGAACGGTTGGCCTCTGCTCCCACAGCCGAAGAGCCAGGGCAAAAAACTTGAGCTCTGCCTCTTCTGCAGAAAGTCAGCTTTGCAACGGTGCCATCCGCATTGCTGTCGCTCCTCCATTTCCCTGCTCAAAGTCCATTACAATTGAAACTCTCTTTGGCACCCATGCTGGGCTGCCCAGCATCCCAGGGAGTAGAGCACGAACGGTTGGCCTCTGCTCCCACAGCCGAAGAGCCAGGGCAAAAAACTGGAGCTCTTTCTCTTCTGCAGAAAGTTACCTTTGCAACGGTGCCATCCGCTTTGCGGTCGCTCCTCAATTTCCCAACTCAAAGTCCATTATAATGGAACCTCTGTGGCACCCGTGCTGGGCTGCCCAGCATCCCAGGGAGTAGAGCACGAACGGTTGGCCTCTGCTCCCACAGCCGAAGAGCCAGGGCAAAAAACTTGAGCTGTGCCTCTTCTGCAGAAAGTCACCTTTGCAACGGTGCCATCCGCTTTGCTGTCCCTCCTCGATTTCCCAACTCAAAGTCCATTACAATGGAACCTCTTTGGCACCCGTGCCCGGCTGCCCAGCATCCCAGGGAGTAGAGCACGAACAGTTGGCCTGTACTACCACAGCCAAGGAGCCAGGGCAAAAAACTTGAGCTGTGCCTCTTCTGCAGAAAGTCAGCTTTGCAATGGTGTCATCCGCTTTGCTGTCGCTCCTCCATTTCCCAACTCAAAGTCCATTACAATGGAACCTCTTTGGCACCCGTGCTGGGCAGCCCAGCATCCCAGGGAGTAGAGCACGAACGGTTGGCCTCTGCTCCCACAGCCGAAGAGCCAGGTCAAAATACTTGAGCTGTGCCTCTTCTGCAGAAAGTCACCTTTGCAACGGTGCCATCCGCTTTGCTGTCGCTCCTCGATTTCCCAACTCAAAGTCCATTACAATGGAACCTCTTTGGCACCCGTGCTGGGCTGCCCAGCATCCCAGGGAGTAGAGCACGAATGCTTGGCCTCTGCTCCCACAGCCAAAGAGCCAGGGCAAAAAACATGAGCTCTGCCTCTTCTGCAGAAAGTCAGCTTTGCAACGGTGCCATCCGCACTGCTGTCGCTCCTCCATTTCCCACCTTAAAGTCCATTACAATGGAATCTCTTTGGCACCCGTGCTCGGCTGCCCAGCATCCCAGGGAGTAGAGCATGAACGGTTGGCCTCTGCTCCCACAGCCGAAGAGTCAAGGCAAAAAACTTGAGCTGTGCCTCTTCTGCAGAAAGTCACCTTTGCAACGGTGCCAATCGCATTGCTGTCGCTCTTCCGTTTCCCAACTCAAAGTCCATTACAATGGAACCTCTTTGGCACCCGTGCTGGGCAGCCCAGGCTTTCAGGGAGTAGAGCACGAACGGTTAGCCTCTGCTCCCACAGCCGAAGAGCCAGGGCAAAAAACATGAGCTCTTCCTCTTCTGCAGAAAGTCAGCTTTGCAACGGTGCCATCCGCACTGCTGTCGCTCCTCGATTTCCCAACTCAAAGTCCATTACAATGGAACCTCTTTGGCACCCGTGCCCGTCTGCCCAGCATCCCAGGCAGTAGAGCACGAACAGTTGGCCTGTACTACCACAGCCAAGGAGCCAGGGCAAAAAACTTGAGCTGTGCCTCTTCTGCAGAAAGTCAGCTTTGCAATGGTGCCATCCGCTTTGCTGTCGCTCCTCCATTTCCCAACTCAAAGTCCATTACAATGGAACCTCTTTGGCACCCGTGCTCGGCTGCCCAGCATCCCAGGGAGTAGAGCACGAACGGTTGGCCTCTGCTCCCACAGCCGAAGAGTCAAGGCAAAAAACTTGAGCTCTGCCTCTTCTATAGAAAGTCACCTTTGCAACGGTGCCATCCGCATTGCTGTCGCTCCTCCATTTCCCTGCTCAAAGTCCATTACAATTGAAACTCTCTTTGGCACCCGTGCTGGGCTGCCCAGCATCCCAGGGAGTAGAGCACGAACGGTTGGCCTCTGCTCCCACAGCCGAAGAGCCAGGGCAAAAAACTGGAGCTGTTTCTCTTCTGCAGAAAGTTACCTTTGCAACGGTGCCATCCGCTTTGCGGTCGCTCCTCAATTTCCCAACTCAAAGTCCATTATAATGGAAGCTCTGTGGCACCCGTGCTCGGCTGCCCAGCATCCCAGGGAGTAGAGCACGAACGCTTGGCCTCTGCTCCCACAGCCGAAGAGCCAGGGCAAAAAACTTGAGCTCTGCCTCTTCTGCAGAAAGTCACCTTTGCAACGGTGCCATCCGCATTGCTGTCGCTCCTCCACTTCCCAATTAAAACTCCATTAGAATGGAACCTCTTTGGCACCCGTGCCCGGCTGCCCAGCATCCCAGGGAGTAGAGCACGAACAGTTGGCCTGTACTACCACAGCCAAGGAGCCAGGGCAAAAAACTTGAGCTGTGCCTCTTCTGCAGAAAGTCAGCTTTGCAATGGTGCCATCCGCTTTGCTGTCGCTCCTCGATTTCCCAACTCAAAGTCCATTACAATGGAACCTCTTTGGCACCCGTGCTCGGCTGCCCAGCATCCCAGGGAGTAGAGCACGAACGGTTGGCCTCTGCTCCCACAGCCAAAGAGCCAGGGCAAAATACTTGAGCTGTGCCTCTTCTGCAGAAAGTCACCTTTGCAACGGTGCCATCCGCTTTGCTGTCGCTCCTCGATTTCCCAACTCAAAGTCCATTACAATGGAACCTCTTTGGCACCCGTGCTCGGCTGCCCAGCATCCCAGGGAGTAGAGCACGAACAGTTGGCCTGTACTACCACAGCCAAAGAGCCAGGGCAAAAAACTTGAGCTGTGCCTCTTCTGCAGAAAGTCACCTTTGCAACGGTGCCATCCGCATTGCTGTCGCTCTTCCATTTCCCAACTCAAAGTCCATTGCAATGGAACCTCTTTGGCACCCGTGCCCGGCTGCCCAGCATCCCAGGGAGTAGAGCACGAACAGTTGGCCTGTACTACCACAGCCAAAGAGCCAGGGCAAAAAACTTGAGCTGTGCCTCTTCTGCAGAAAGTCAGCTTTGCAATGGTGCCATCCGCTTTGCTGTCGCTCCTCGATTTCCCAACTCAAAGTCCATTACAATGGAACCTCTTTGGCACCCGTGCTCGGCTGCCCAGCATCCCAGGGAGTAGAGCACGAACGGTTGGCCTCTGCTCCCACAGCCGAAGAGCCAGGGCAAAAAACTTGAGCTGTGCCTCTTCTGCAGAAAGTCACCTTTGCAACGGTGCCATCCGCATTGCTGTCGCTCTTCCATTTCCCAACTCAAAGTCCATTACAATGGAACCTCTTTGGCACCCGTGCTGGGCAGACCAGCCTTTCAGGGAGTAGAGCACGAACGGTTGGCCTCTGCTCCCACAGCCGAAGAGTCAAGGCAAAAAACTTGAGCTCTGCCTCTTCTATAGAAAGTCAGCTTTGCAACGGTGCCATCCACATTGCTGTCGCTCCTCCATTTCCCTGCTCAAAGTCCATTACAATTGAAACTCTCTTTGTCACCCGTGCTGGGCTGCCCAGCATCCCAGGGAGTAGAGCACGAACGGTTGGCCTCTGCTCCCACAGCCGAAGAGCCAGGGCAAAAAACTGGAGCTGTTTCTCTTCTGCAGAAAGTTACCTTTGCAACGGTGCCATCCGCTTTGTGGTCGCTCCTCAATTTCCCAACTCAAAGTCCATTATAATGGAAGCTCTGTGGCACCCGTGCTCGGCTGCCCAGCATCCCAGGGAGTAGAGCACGAACGGTTGGCCTCTGCTCCCACAGCCGAAGAGCCAGGGCAAAAAACTTGAGCTGTGCCTCTTCTGCAGAAAGTCACCTTTGCAACGGTGCCATCCGCATTGCTGTCGCTCCTCCACTTCCCAATTAAAACTCCATTAGAATGGAACCTCTTTGGCACCCGTGCCCGGCTGCCCAGCATCCCAGGGAGTAGAGCACGAACAGTTGGCCTGTACTACCACAGCCAAGGAGCCAGGGCAAAAAACTTGAGCTGTGCCTCTTCTGCAGAAAGTCACCTTTGCAATGGTGCCATCCGCTTTGCTGTCGCTCCTCGATTTCCCAACTCAAAGTCCATTACAATGGAACCTCTTTGGCACCCGTGCTCGGCTGCCCAGCATCCCAGGCAGTAGAGCACGAACGGTTGGCCTCTGCTCCCACAGCCAAAGAGCCAGGGCAAAATACTTGAGCTGTGCCTCTTCTGCAGAAAGTCACCTTTGCAACGGTGCCATCCGCTTTGCTGTCGCTCCTCGATTTCCCAACTCAAAGTCCATTACAATGGAACCTCTTTGGCACCCGTGCTGGGCTGCCCAGCATCCCAGGGAGTAGAGCACGAACAGTTGGCCTGTACTACCACAGCCAAAGAGCCAGGGCAAAAAACTTGAGCTGTGCCTCTTCTGCAGAAAGTCACCTTTGCAACGGTGCCATCCGCATTGCTGTCGCTCTTCCATTTCCCAACTCAAAGTCCATTACAATGGAACCTCTTTGGCACCCGTGCCCGGCTGCCCAGCATCCCAGGCAGTAGAGCACGAACAGTTGGCCTGTACTACCACAGCCAAGGAGCCAGGGCAAAAAACTTGAGCTGTGCCTCTTCTGCAGAAAGTCAGCTTTGCAATGGTGCCATCCGCTTTGCTGTCGCTCCTCGATTTCCCAACTCAAAGTCCATTACAATGGAACCTCTTTGGCACCCGTGCTCGGCTGCCCAGCATCCCAGGGAGTAGAGCACGAACGGTTGGCCTCTGCTCCCACATCCGAAGAGCCAGGGCAAAATACTTGAGCTGTGCCTCTTCTGCAGAAAGTCAGCTTTGCAACGGTGCCATCCGCTTTGCTGTCGCTCCTCGATTTCACAACTCAAAGTCCATTGCAATGGAACCTCTTTGGCACCCGTGCTGGGCTGCCCAGCATCCCAGCTAGAAGAGCACGAACGCTTGGCCTCTGCTCCCACAGCCAAAGAGCCAGGGCAAAAAACATGAGCTCTGCCTCTTCTGCAGAAAGTCAGCTTTGCAACGGTGCCATCCGCTTTGCTGTCGCTCCTCCATTTCCCACCTCAAAGTCCATTACAATGGAATCTCTTTGGCACCCGTGCTCGGCTGCCCAGCATCCCAGGGAGTAGAGCACGAACGGTTGGCCTCTGCTCCCACAGCCGAAGAGCCAGGGCAAAAAACTTGAGCTCTGCCTCTTCTGCAGAAAGTCAGCTTTGCAACGGTGCCATCCGCATTGCTGTCGCTCCTCCATTTCCCTGCTCAAAGTCCATTACAATTGAAACTCTCTTTGGCACCCGTGCCCGGCTGCCCAGCATCCCAGGGAGTAGAGCACGAACGGTTGGCCTCTGCTCCCACAGCCGAAGAGCCAGGGCAAAAAACTGGAGCTCTTTCTCTTCTGCAGAAAGTTACCTTTGCAACGGTGCCATCCGCTTTGCGGTCGCTCCTCAATTTCCCAACTCAAAGTCCATTATAATGGAACCTCTGTGGCACCCGTGCTGGGCTGCCCACCATCCCAGGGAGTAGAGCACGAACAGTTGGCCTGTACTACCACAGCCAAGGAGCCAGGGCAAAAAACTTGAGCTGTGCCTCTTCTGCAGAAAGTCACCTTTGCAACGGTGCCATCCGCATTGCTGTCGCTCCTCCACTTCCCAATTAAATCTCCATTACAATGGAACCTCTTTGGCACCCGTGCTGGGCTGCCCAGCATCCCAGGGAGTAGAGCACGAACAGTTGGCCTGTACTACCACAGCCAAGGAGCCAGGGCAAAAAACTTGAGCTGTGCCTCTTCTGCAGAAAGTCAGCTTTGCAATGGTGCCATCCGCTTTGCTGTCACTCCTCGATTTCCCAACTCAAAGTCCATTACAATGGAACCTCTTTGGCACCCGTGCTCGGCTGCCCAGCATCCCAGGGAGTAGAGCACGAACGGTTGGCCTCTGCTCCCACAGCCGAAGAGCCAGGGCAAAATACTTGAGCTCTGCCTCTTCTGCAGAAAGTCACCTTTGCAACGGTGCCATCCGCTTTGCTGTCCCTGCTCGATTTCCCAACTCAAAGTCCATTACAATGGAACCTCTTTGGCACCCGTGCCCGGCTGCCCAGCATCCCAGGGAGTAGAGCACGAACAGTTGGCCTGTACTACCACAGCCAAGGAGCCAGGGCAAAAAACTTGAGCTGTGCCTCTTCTGCAGAAAGTCAGCTTTGCAATGGTGTCATCCGCTTTGCTGTCGCTCCTCCATTTCCCAACTCAAAGTCCATTACAATGGAACCTCTTTGGCACCCGTGCTGGGCAGCCCAGCCTTTCAGGGAGTAGAGCACGAACGGTTGGCCTCTGCTCCCACAGCCGAAGAGCCAGGTCAAAATACTTGAGCTGTGCCTCTTCTGCAGAAAGTCACCTTTGCAACGGTGCCATCCGCATTGCTGTCGCTCCTCCATTTCCCAACTCAAAGTCCATTACAATGGAACCTCTTTGGCACCCGTGCTGGGCTGCCCAGCATCCCAGGGAGTAGAGCACGAACGCTTGGCCTCTGCTCCCACAGCCAAAGAGCCAGGGCAAAAAACATGAGCTCTGCCTCTTCTGCAGAAAGTCAGCTTTGCAATGGTGCCATCCGCACTGCTGTCGCTCCTCCATTTCCCACCTTAAAGTCCATTACAATGGAATCTCTTTGGCACCCGTGCTCGGCTGCCCAGCATCCCAGGGAGTAGAGCATGAACGGTTGGCCTCTGCTCCCACAGCCGAAGAGTCAAGGCAAAAAACTTGAGCTGTGCCTCTTCTGCAGAAAGTCACCTTTGCAACGGTGCCAATCGCATTGCTGTCGCTCTTCCGTTTCCCAACTCAAAGTCCATTACAATGGAACCTCTTTGGCACCCGTGCTGGGCAGCCCAGGCTTTCAGGGAGTAGAGCACGAACGGTTGGCCTCTGCTCCCACAGCCGACGAGAAAGGGCAAAAAACATGAGCTCTTCCTCTTCTGCAGAAAGTCAGCTTTGCAACGGTGCCATCCGCACTGCTGTCGCTCCTCGATTTCCCAACTCAAAGTCCATTACAATGGAACCTCTTTGGCACCCGTGCCCGGCTGCCCAGCATCCCAGGCAGTAGAGCACGAACAGTTGGCCTGTACTACCACAGCCAAGGAGCCAGGGCAAAAAACTTGAGCTGTGCCTCTTCTGCAGAAAGTCAGCTTTGCAATGGTGCCATCCGCTTTGCTGTCGCTCCTCCATTTCCCAACTCAAAGTCCATTACAATGGAACCTCTTTGGCACCCGTGCTCGGCTGCCCAGCATCCCAGGGAGTAGAGCACGAACGGTTGGCCTCTGCTCCCACAGCCGAAGAGTCAAGGCAAAAAACTTGAGCTCTGCCTCTTCTATAGAAAGTCAGCTTTGCAACGGTGCCATCCACATTGCTGTCGCTCCTCCATTTCCCTGCTCAAAGTCCATTACAATTGAAACTCTCTTTGGCACCCGTGCTGGGCTGCCCAGCATCCCAGGGAGTAGAGCACGAACGGTTGGCCTCTGCTCCCACAGCCGAAGAGCCAGGGCAAAAAACTGGAGCTGTTTCTCTTCTGCAGAAAGTTACCTTTGCAACGGTGCCATCCGCTTTGCGGTCGCTCCTCAATTTCCCAACTCAAAGTCCATTATAATGGAAGCTCTGTGGCACCCGTGCTCGGCTGCCCAGCATCCCAGGGAGTAGAGCACGAACGCTTGGCCTCTGCTCCCACAGCCGAAGAGCCAGGGCAAAAAACTTGAGCTGTGCCTCTTCTGCAGAAAGTCAGCTTTGCAACGGTGCCATCCGCATTGCTGTCGCTCCTCCACTTCCCAATTAAAACTCCATTAGAATGGAACCTCTTCGGCACCCGTGCCCGGCTGCCCAGCATCCCAGGGAGTAGAGCACGAACAGTTGGCCTGTACTACCACAGCCAAGGAGCCAGGGCAAAAAACTTGAGCTGTGCCTCTTCTGCAGAAAGTCAGCTTTGCAATGGTGCCATCCGCTTTGCTGTCGCTCCTCGATTTCCCAACTCAAAGTCCATTACAATGGAACCTCTTTGGCACCCGTGCTCGGCTGCCCAGCATCCCAGGGAGTAGAGCACGAACGGTTGGCCTCTGCTCCCACAGCCAAAGAGCCAGGGCAAAATACTTGAGCTGTGCCTCTTCTGCAGAAAGTCACCTTTGCAACGGTGCCATCCGCTTTGCTGTCGCTCCTCGATTTCCCAACTCAAAGTCCATTACAATGGAACCTCTTTGGCACCCGTGCTCGGCTGCCCAGCATCCCAGGGAGTAGAGCACGAACAGTTGGCCTGTACTACCACAGCCAAAGAGCCAGGGCAAAAAACTTGAGCTGTGCCTCTTCTGCAGAAAGTCACCTTTGCAACGGTGCCATCCGCATTGCTGTCGCTCTTCCATTTCCCAACTCAAAGTCCATTACAATGGAACCTCTTTGGCACCCGTGCTGGGCTGCCCAGCATCCCAGGGAGTAGAGCACGAACAGTTGGCCTGTACTACCACAGCCAAAGAGCCAGGGCAAAAAACTTGAGCTGTGCCTCTTCTGCAGAAAGTCAGCTTTGCAATGGTGCCATCCGCTTTGCTGTCGCTCCTCGATTTCCCAACTCAAAGTCCATTACAATGGAACCTCTTTGGCACCCGTGCTCGGCTGCCCAGCATCCCAGGGAGTAGAGCACGAACGGTTGGCCTCTGCTCCCACAGCCGAAGAGCCAGGGCAAAAAACTTGAGCTGTGCCTCTTCTGCAGAAAGTCACCTTTGCAACGGTGCCATCCGCATTGCTGTCGCTCTTCCATTTCCAACTCAAAGTCCATTACAATGGAACCTCTTTGGCACCCGTGCTGGGCAGACCAGCCTTTCAGGGAGTAGAGCACGAACGGTTGGCCTCTGCTCCCACAGCCGAAGAGTCAAGGCAAAAAACTTGAGCTCTGCCTCTTCTATAGAAAGTCAGCTTTGCAACGGTGCCATCCACATTGCTGTCGCTCCTCCATTTCCCTGCTCAAAGTCCATTACAATTGAAACTCTCTTTGTCACCCGTGCTGGGCTGCCCAGCATCCCAGGGAGTAGAGCACGAACGGTTGGCCTCTGCTCCCACAGCCGAAGAGCCAGGGCAAAAAACTGGAGCTGTTTCTCTTCTGCAGAAAGTTACCTTTGCAACGGTGCCATCCGCTTTGCGGTCGCTCCTCAATTTCCCAACTCAAAGTCCATTATAATGGAAGCTCTGTGGCACCCGTGCTCGGCTGCCCAGCATCCCAGGGAGTAGAGCACGAACGGTTGGCCTCTGCTCCCACAGCCGAAGAGCCAGGGCAAAAAACTTGAGCTGTGCCTCTTCTGCAGAAAGTCACCTTTGCAACGGTGCCATCCGCATTGCTGTCGCTCCTCCACTTCCCAATTAAAACTCCATTAGAATGGAACCTCTTTGGCACCCGTGCTGGGCTGCCCAGCATCCCAGGGAGTAGAGCACGAACAGTTGGCCTGTACTACCACAGCCAAGGAGCCAGGGCAAAAAACTTGAGCTGTGCCTCTTCTGCAGAAAGTCAGCTTTGCAATGGTGCCATCCGCTTTGCTGTCGCTCCTCGATTTCCCAACTCAAAGTCCATTACAATGGAACCTCTTTGGCACCCGTGCTCGGCTGCCCAGCATCCCAGGCAGTAGAGCACGAACGGTTGGCCTCTGCTCCCACAGCCAAAGAGCCAGGGCAAAATACTTGAGCTGTGCCTCTTCTGCAGAAAGTCACCTTTGCAACGGTGCCATGCGCTTTGCTGTCGCTCCTCGATTTCCCAACTCAAAGTCCATTACAATGGAACCTCTTTGGCACCCGTGCTGGGCTGCCCAGCATCCCAGGGAGTAGAGCACGAACAGTTGGCCTGTACTACCACAGCCAAAGAGCCAGGGCAAAAAACTTGAGCTGTGCCTCTTCTGCAGAAAGTCACCTTTGCAACGGAGCCATCCGCATTGCTGTCGCTCTTCCATTTCCCAACTCAAAGTCCATTACAATGGAACCTCTTTGGCACCCGTGCTCGGCTGCCCAGCATCCCAGGGAGTAGAGCACGAACAGTTGGCCTGTACTACCACAGCCAAAGAGCCAGGGCAAAAAACTTGAGCTGTGCCTCTTCTGCAGAAAGTCAGCTTTGCAATGGTGCCATCCGCTTTGCTGTCGCTCCTCGATTTCCCAACTCAAAGTCCATTACAATGGAACCTCTTTGGCACCCGTGCTCGGCTGCCCAGCATCCCAGGGAGTAGAGCACGAACGGTTGGCCTCTGCTCCCACAGCCGAAGAGCCAGGGCAAAAAACTTGAGCTGTGCCTCTTCTGCAGAAAGTCACCTTTGCAACGGTGCCATCCGCATTGCTGTCGCTCTTCCATTTCCCAACTCAAAGTCCATTACAATGGAACCTCTTTGGCACCCGTGCTGGGCAGACCAGCCTTTCAGGGAGTAGAGCACGAACGGTTGGCCTCTGCTCCCACAGCCGAAGAGTCAAGGCAAAAAACTTGAGCTCTGCCTCTTCTGCAGAAAGTCACCTTTGCAACGGTGCCATCCGCATTGCTGTCTCTCCTCGATTTCCCAACTCAAAGTCCATTACAATGGAACCTCTTTGGCACCCGTGCTGGGCTGCCCAGCCTCCCAGGGAGTAGAGCACGAACGGTTGGCCTCTGCTCCCACAGACGAAGAGCCAGGGCAAAAAACTGGAGCTGTGTCTCTTCTGCAGAAAGTCAGCTTTGCAATGGTGCCATCCGCTTTGCGGTCGTTCCTCGATTTCCCAACTCAATGTCCATTATAATGGAACCTCTTTGGCACCCGTGCTGGGCTGCCCAGCATCCCAGGGAGTAGAGCACGAACGGTTGGCCTCTGCTCCCACAGCCGAAGAGCCAGGGCAAAAAACTTGAGCTCTGCCTCTTCTGCAGAAAGTCAGCTTTGCAACGGTGCCATCCGCATTGCTGTTGCTCCTCGATTTCCCAACTCAAAGTCCATTACAATGGAACCTCTCTGGCACCCGTGCCCGGCTGCCCAGCATCCCAGGGAGTAGAGCACGAACGGTTGGCCTCTGCTCCCACAGACGAAGAGCCACGGCAAAAAACTGGAGCTGTTTCTCTTCTGCAGAAAGTCACCTTTGCAACGGTGCCATCCGCACTGCTGTCGCTCCTCGATTTCCCAACTCAAAGTCCATTACAATGGAACCTCTCTGGCACCCGTGCTGGGCTGCCCAGCATCCCAGGGAGTAGAGCACGAACGGTTGGCCTCTGCTCCCACAGCCGAAGAGTCAAGGCAAAAAACTTGAGCTGTGCCTCTTCTGCAGAAAGTCACCTTTGCAACGGTGCTATCCGCATTGCTGTCGCTCCTCGATTTCCCAACTCAAAGTCCATTACAATGGAACCTCTGTGGCACCCGTGCTGGGCTGCCCAGCATCCCAGGGAGTAGAGCACGAACGGTTGGCCTCTGCTCCCACAGCCGAAGAGCCAGGGCAAAATACTTGAGCTGTGCCTCTTCTGCAGAAAGTCAGCTTTGCAACGGTGCCATCCGCATTGCTGAGGTTCCTCGATTTCACAACTCAAAGTCCATTACAATGGAACCTCACTGGCACCCGTGCAGGGCTGCCCAGCATCCCAGGGAGTAGAGCACGAACGGTTGGCCTCTGCTCCCACAGACGAAGAGCCACGGCAAAAAACTGGAGCTGTTTCTCTTCTGCAGAAAGTTACCTTTGCAACGGTGCCATCCGCTTTGCGGTCGCTCCTCAATTTCCCAACTCAAAGTCCATTATAATGGAAGCTCTGTGGCACCCGTGCTCGGCTACCCAGCATCCCAGGGAGTAGAGCACGAACGGTTTTCCTCTGCTCCCACAGCCGAAGAGCCAGGGCAAAAAACTTGAGCTGTGCCTCTTCTGCAGAAAGTCACCTTTGCAACTGTGCCATCCGCATTGCTGTCGCTCCTCCATTTCCCAATTAAAAGTCCATTACAATGGAACCTCTTTGGCACCCGTGCTGGGCTGCCCAGCATCCCAGGGAGTAGAGCACGAACGCTTGGCCTCTGCTCCCACAGCCAAAGAGCCAGGGCAAAAAACATGAGCTCTGCCTCTTCTGCAGAAAGTCAGCTTTGCAACGGTGCCCTCCGCACTGCTGTCGCTCCTCAATTTCCCACCTCAAAGTCCATTACAATGGAATCTCTTTGGCACCCGTGCTCGGCTGCCCAGCATCCCAGGGAGTAGAGCACGAACGGTTGGCCTCTGCTCCCACAGCCGAAGAGTCAAGGCAAAAAACTTGAGCTGTGCCTCTTCTGCAGAAAGTCAGCTTTGCAATGGTGCCATCCGCTTTGCTGTCGCTCCTCGATTTCCCAACTCAAAGTCCATTACAATGGAACCTCTTTGGCACCCGTGCTCTGCTGCCCAGCATCCCAGGGAGTAGAGCACGAACGGTTGGCCTCTGCTCCCACAGCCGAAGAGCCAGGGCAAAATACTTGAGCTGTGCCTCTTCTGCAGAAAGTCACCTTTGCAACGGTGCCATCCGCTTTGCTGTCGCTCCTCGATTTCCCAACTCAAAGTCCATTACAATGGAACCTCTTTGGCACCCGTGCCCGGCTGCCCAGCATCCCAGGGAGTAGAGCACGAACAGTTGGCCTGTACTACCACAGCCAAGGAGCCAGGGCAAAAAACTTGAGCTGTGCCTCTTCTGCAGAAAGTCAGCTTTGCAATGGTGCCATCCGCATTGCTGTCGCTCCTCCATTTCCCTGCTCAAAGTCCATTACAATTGAAACTCTCTTTGGCACCCGTGCTGGGCTGCCCAGCATCCCAGGGAGTAGAGCACGAACGGTTGGCCTCTGCTCCCACAGCCGAAGAGCCAGGGCAAAAAACTGGAGCTGTTTCTCTTCTGCAGAAAGTTACCTTTGCAACGGTGCCATCCGCTTTGCGGTCGCTCCTCAATTTCCCAACTCAAAGTCCATTATAATGGAAGCTCTGTGGCACCCGTGCTCGGCTGCCCAGCATCCCAGGGAGTAGAGCACGAACGGTTGGCCTCTGCTCCCACAGCCGAAGAGCCAGGGCAAAAAACTTGAGCTGTGCCTCTTCTGCAGAAAGTCACCTTTGCAACGGTGCCATCCGCATTGCTGTCGCTCCTCCACTTCCCAATTAAAACTCCATTACAATGGAACCTCTTTGGCACCCGTGCCCGGCTGCCCAGCATCCCAGGGAGTAGAGCACGAACAGTTGGCCTGTACTACCACAGCCAAGGAGCCAGGGCAAAAAACTTGAGCTGTGCCTCTTCTGCAGAAAGTCAGCTTTGCAACGGTGCCATCCGCATTGCTGTCTCTCCTCGATTTCCCAACTCAAAGTCCATTACAATGGAACCTCTTTGGCACCCGTGCTGGGCTGCCCAGCCTCCCAGGGAGTAGAGCACGAACGGTTGGCCTCTGCTCCCACAGACGAAGAGCCAGGGCAAAAAACTGGAGCTGTGCCTCTTCTGCAGAAAGTCAGCTTTGCAACGGTGCCATCCGCTTTGCGGTTGTTCCTCGATTTCCCAACTCAATGTCCATTATAATGGAACCTCTTCGGCACCCGTGCTGGGCTGCCCAGCATCCCAGGGAGTAGAGCACGAACGGTTGGCCTCTGCTCCCACAGCCGATGAGCCAGGGCAAAAAGCTTGAGCTGTGCCTCTTCTGCAGAAAGTCAGCTTTGCAACGGTGCCATCCGCATTGCTGTTGCTCCTCGATTTCCCAACTCAAAGTCCATTACAATGGAACCTCTGTGGCACCCGTGCTGGGCTGCCCAGCATCCCAGGGAGTAGAGCACGAACGGTTGGCCTCTGCTCCCACAGACGAAGAGCCACGGCAAAAAACTGGAGCTGTTTCTCTTCTGCAGAAAGTCAGCTTTGCAACGGTGCCATCCGCATTGCTGTCGCTCCTCGATTTC
This sequence comes from Psittacula echo, assembly GCF_963264785.1. Taxonomy (NCBI): domain Eukaryota; kingdom Metazoa; phylum Chordata; class Aves; order Psittaciformes; family Psittacidae; genus Psittacula; species Psittacula echo. Next base: position 94,343 of record NW_027664171.1, read on the forward strand.
CCAACTCAAAGTCCATTACAATGGAACCTCTCTGGCACCCGTGCTGGGCTGCCCAGCATCCCAGGGAGTAGAGCACGAACGGTTGGCCTCTGCTCCCACAGACGAAGAGTCAAGGCAAAAAACTTGAGCTGTGCCTCTTCTGCAGAAAGTCACCTTTGCAACGGTGCCATCCGCATTGCTGTCTCTCCTCGATTTCCCAACTCAAAGTCCATTACAATGGAACCTCTTTGGCACCCGTGCTGGGCTGCCCAGCCTCCCAGGGAGTAGAGCACGAACGGTTGGCCTCTGCTCCCACAGACGAAGAGCCAGGGCAAAAAACTGGAGCTGTGCCTCTTCTGCAGAAAGTCAGCTTTGCAACGGTGCCATCCGCTTTGCGGTTGTTCCTCGATTTCCCAACTCAATGTCCATTATAATGGAACCTCTTCGGCACCCGTGCTGGGCTGCCCAGCATCCCAGGGAGTAGAGCACGAACGGTTGGCCTCTGCTCCCACAGCCGATGAGCCAGGGCAAAAAGCTTGAGCTGTGCCTCTTCTGCAGAAAGTCAGCTTTGCAACGGTGCCATCCGCATTGCTGTTGCTCCTCGATTTCCCAACTCAAAGTCCATTACAATGGAACCTCTGTGGCACCCGTGCTGGGCTGCCCAGCATCCCAGGGAGTAGAGCACGAACGGTTGGCCTCTGCTCCCACAGACGAAGAGCCACGGCAAAAAACTGGAGCTGTTTCTCTTCTGCAGAAAGTCAGCTTTGCAACGGTGCCATCCGCATTGCTGTCGCTCCTCGATTTCCCAACTCAAAGTCCATTACAATGGAACCTCTCTGGCACCCGTGCTGGGCTGCCCAGCATCCCAGGGAGTAGAGCACGAACGGTTGGCCTCTGCTCCCACAGCCGAAGAGTCAAGGCAAAAAACTTGAGCTCTGCCTCTTCTGCAGAAAGTCACCTTCGCAACGGTGCTATCCGCATTGCTGTCGCTCCTCGATTTCACAACTCAAAGTCCATTACAATGGAACCTCTGTGGCACCCGTGCTCGGCTGCCCAGCATCCCAGGGAGTAGAGCACGAACGGTTGGCCTCTGCTCCCACAGCCAAAGAGCCAGGGCAAAATACTTGAGCTGTGCCTCTTCTGCAGAAAGTCAGCTTTCCAACGGTGCCATCCGCATTGCTGAGGTTCCTCGATTTCTCAACTCAAAGTCCATTACAATGGAACCTCACTGGCACCCGTGCTGGGCTGCCCAGCATCCCAGGGAGTAGAGCACGAACGGTTGGACTCTGCTCCCACAGACGAAGAGCCACGGCAAAAAACTGGAGCTGTTTCTCTTCTGCAGAAAGTTACCTTTGCAACGGTGCCATCCGCACTGCTGTCGCTCCTCAATTTCCCAACTCAAAGTCCATTATAATGGAAGCTCTGTGGCACCCGTGCTCGGCTACCCAGCATCCCAGGGAGTAGAGCACGAACGGTTGGCCTCTGCTCCCACAGCCGAAGAGCCAGGGCAAAAAACTTGAGCTGTGCCTCTTCTGCAGAAAGTCACCTTTGCAACTGTGCCATCCGCATTGCTGTCGCTCCTCCATTTCCCAATTAAAAGTCCATTACAATGGAACCTCTTTGGCACCCGTGCCCGGCTGCCCAGCATCCCAGGGAGTAGAGCACGAACAGTTGGCCTGTACTACCACAGCCAAGGAGCCAGGGCAAAAAACTTGAGCTGTTTCTCTTCTGCAGAAAGTCAGCTTTGCAACGGTGCCATCCGCTTTGCTGTCGCTCCTCGATTTCCCAACTCAAAGTCCATTACAATGGAACCTCTGTGGCACCCGTGCTCGGCTGCCCAGCATCCCAGGGAGTAGAGCACGAACGGTTGGCCTCTGCTCCCACAGCCAAAGAGCCAGGGCAAAATACTTGAGCTGTGCCTCTTCTGCAGAAAGTCAGCTTTCCAACGGTGCCATCCGCATTGCTGAGGTTCCTCGATTTCACAACTCAAAGTCCATTACAATGGAACCTCTGTGGCACCCGTGCAGGGCTGCCCAGCATCTCAGGGAGTAGAGCACGAACGGTTGGACTCTGCTCCCACAGCCGAAGAGCCAGGGCAAAAAACATGAGCTGTGCCTCTTCTGCAGAAAGTCACCTTTGCAACGGTGCCATCCGCATTGCTGTCGCTCCTCCATTTCCCAACTCAAAGTCCATTACAATGGAACCTCTTTGGCACCCGTGCTGGGCTGCCCAGCATCCCAGGGAGTAGAGCACGAACGCTTGGCCTCTGCTCCCACAGCCAAAGAGCCAGGGCAAAAAACATGAGCTCTGCCTCTTCTGCAGAAAGTCAGCTTTGCAACGGTGCCATCCGCACTGCTGTCGCTCCTCGATTTCCCAACTCAAAGTCCATTACAATGGAACCTCTTTGGCACCCGTGCTGGGCTGCCCAGCCTCCCAGGGAGTAGAGCACTAACGGTTGGCCTGTGCTCCCACAGCCGAAGACCCAGGGCAAAAAACTGGAGCTGTGTCTCTTCTATAGAAAGTCAGCTTTGCAACGGTGCCATCCGCTTTGCTGTCTCTCCTCGATTTCCCAACTCAAAGTCCATTATAATGGAACCTCTGTGGCACCCGTGCTGGGCTGCCCAGCATCCCAGGGAGTAGAGCACGAGCGGTTGGCCTCTGCTCCCACAGCCAAAGAGCCAGGGCAAAAAACTTGAGCTGTGCCTCTTCTGCAGAAAGTCACCTTTGCAACGGTGCCATCCTCATTGCTGAGGTTCCTCGATTTCCCAACTCAAAGTCCATTACAATGGAACCTCTCTGGCACCCGTGCTCGGCTGCCCAGCCTCCCAGGGAGTAGAGCACGAACGGTTGGCCTCTGCTCCCACAGCCGAAGAGCCAGGGCAAAAAACATGAGCTCTGCCTCTTCTGCAGAAAGTCAGCTTTGCAACGGTGCCATCCGCACTGCTGTCGCTCCTCGATTTCCCAACTCAAAGTCCATTACAATGGAACCTCTCTGGCACCCGTGCTCGGCTGCCCAGCATCCCAGGGAGTAGAGCACGAACGGTTGGCCTCTGCTCCCACAGCCGAAGAGCCAGGGCAAAAAACTGGAGCTGTTTCTCTTCTGCAGAAAGTTACCTTTGCAACGGTGCCATCCGCTTTGCGGTCGCTCCTCAATTTCCCAACTCAAAGTCCATTATAATGGAAGCTCTGTGGCACCCGTGCTCGGCTGCCCAGCATCCCAGGGAGTAGAGCACGAACGGTTGGCCTCTGCTCCCACAGCCGAAGAGCCAGGGCAAAAAACTTGAGCTGTGCCTCTTCTGCAGAAAGTCACCTTTGCAACGGTGCCATCCGCATTGCTGTCGCTCCTCCACTTCCCAATTAAAACTCCATTAGAATGGAACCTCTTTGGCACCCGTGCTGGGCTGCCCAGCATCCCAGGGAGTAGAGCACGAACAGTTGGCCTGTACTACCACAGCCAAGGAGCCAGGGCAAAAAACTTGAGCTGTGCCTCTTCTGCAGAAAGTCAGCTTTGCAATGGTGCCATCCGCTTTGCTGTCGCTCCTCGATTTCCCAACTCAAAGTCCATTACAATGGAACCTCTTTGGCACCCGTGCTCGGCTGCCCAGCATCCCAGGCAGTAGAGCACGAACGGTTGGCCTCTGCTCCCACAGCCAAAGAGCCAGGGCAAAATACTTGAGCTGTGCCTCTTCTGCAGAAAGTCACCTTTGCAACGGTGCCATGCGCTTTGCTGTCGCTCCTCGATTTCCCAACTCAAAGTCCATTACAATGGAACCTCTTTGGCACCCGTGCTGGGCTGCCCAGCATCCCAGGGAGTAGAGCACGAACAGTTGGCCTGTACTACCACAGCCAAAGAGCCAGGGCAAAAAACTTGAGCTGTGCCTCTTCTGCAGAAAGTCACCTTTGCAACGGAGCCATCCGCATTGCTGTCGCTCTTCCATTTCCCAACTCAAAGTCCATTACAATGGAACCTCTTTGGCACCCGTGCTCGGCTGCCCAGCATCCCAGGGAGTAGAGCACGAACAGTTGGCCTGTACTACCACAGCCAAAGAGCCAGGGCAAAAAACTTGAGCTGTGCCTCTTCTGCAGAAAGTCAGCTTTGCAATGGTGCCATCCGCTTTGCTGTCGCTCCTCGATTTCCCAACTCAAAGTCCATTACAATGGAACCTCTTTGGCACCCGTGCTCGGCTGCCCAGCATCCCAGGGAGTAGAGCACGAACGGTTGGCCTCTGCTCCCACAGCCGAAGAGCCAGGGCAAAAAACTTGAGCTGTGCCTCTTCTGCAGAAAGTCACCTTTGCAACGGTGCCATCCGCATTGCTGTCGCTCTTCCATTTCCCAACTCAAAGTCCATTACAATGGAACCTCTTTGGCACCCGTGCTGGGCAGACCAGCCTTTCAGGGAGTAGAGCACGAACGGTTGGCCTCTGCTCCCACAGCCGAAGAGTCAAGGCAAAAAACTTGAGCTCTGCCTCTTCTGCAGAAAGTCACCTTTGCAACGGTGCCATCCGCATTGCTGTCTCTCCTCGATTTCCCAACTCAAAGTCCATTACAATGGAACCTCTTTGGCACCCGTGCTGGGCTGCCCAGCCTCCCAGGGAGTAGAGCACGAACGGTTGGCCTCTGCTCCCACAGACGAAGAGCCAGGGCAAAAAACTGGAGCTGTGTCTCTTCTGCAGAAAGTCAGCTTTGCAATGGTGCCATCCGCTTTGCGGTCGTTCCTCGATTTCCCAACTCAATGTCCATTATAATGGAACCTCTTTGGCACCCGTGCTGGGCTGCCCAGCATCCCAGGGAGTAGAGCACGAACGGTTGGCCTCTGCTCCCACAGCCGAAGAGCCAGGGCAAAAAACTTGAGCTCTGCCTCTTCTGCAGAAAGTCAGCTTTGCAACGGTGCCATCCGCATTGCTGTTGCTCCTCGATTTCCCAACTCAAAGTCCATTACAATGGAACCTCTCTGGCACCCGTGCCCGGCTGCCCAGCATCCCAGGGAGTAGAGCACGAACGGTTGGCCTCTGCTCCCACAGACGAAGAGCCACGGCAAAAAACTGGAGCTGTTTCTCTTCTGCAGAAAGTCACCTTTGCAACGGTGCCATCCGCACTGCTGTCGCTCCTCGATTTCCCAACTCAAAGTCCATTACAATGGAACCTCTCTGGCACCCGTGCTGGGCTGCCCAGCATCCCAGGGAGTAGAGCACGAACGGTTGGCCTCTGCTCCCACAGCCGAAGAGTCAAGGCAAAAAACTTGAGCTGTGCCTCTTCTGCAGAAAGTCACCTTTGCAACGGTGCTATCCGCATTGCTGTCGCTCCTCGATTTCCCAACTCAAAGTCCATTACAATGGAACCTCTGTGGCACCCGTGCTGGGCTGCCCAGCATCCCAGGGAGTAGAGCACGAACGGTTGGCCTCTGCTCCCACAGCCGAAGAGCCAGGGCAAAATACTTGAGCTGTGCCTCTTCTGCAGAAAGTCAGCTTTGCAACGGTGCCATCCGCATTGCTGAGGTTCCTCGATTTCACAACTCAAAGTCCATTACAATGGAACCTCACTGGCACCCGTGCAGGGCTGCCCAGCATCCCAGGGAGTAGAGCACGAACGGTTGGCCTCTGCTCCCACAGACGAAGAGCCACGGCAAAAAACTGGAGCTGTTTCTCTTCTGCAGAAAGTTACCTTTGCAACGGTGCCATCCGCTTTGCGGTCGCTCCTCAATTTCCCAACTCAAAGTCCATTATAATGGAAGCTCTGTGGCACCCGTGCTCGGCTACCCAGCATCCCAGGGAGTAGAGCACGAACGGTTTTCCTCTGCTCCCACAGCCGAAGAGCCAGGGCAAAAAACTTGAGCTGTGCCTCTTCTGCAGAAAGTCACCTTTGCAACTGTGCCATCCGCATTGCTGTCGCTCCTCCATTTCCCAATTAAAAGTCCATTACAATGGAACCTCTTTGGCACCCGTGCTGGGCTGCCCAGCATCCCAGGGAGTAGAGCACGAACGCTTGGCCTCTGCTCCCACAGCCAAAGAGCCAGGGCAAAAAACATGAGCTCTGCCTCTTCTGCAGAAAGTCAGCTTTGCAACGGTGCCCTCCGCACTGCTGTCGCTCCTCAATTTCCCACCTCAAAGTCCATTACAATGGAATCTCTTTGGCACCCGTGCTCGGCTGCCCAGCATCCCAGGGAGTAGAGCACGAACGGTTGGCCTCTGCTCCCACAGCCGAAGAGTCAAGGCAAAAAACTTGAGCTGTGCCTCTTCTGCAGAAAGTCAGCTTTGCAATGGTGCCATCCGCTTTGCTGTCGCTCCTCGATTTCCCAACTCAAAGTCCATTACAATGGAACCTCTTTGGCACCCGTGCTCTGCTGCCCAGCATCCCAGGGAGTAGAGCACGAACGGTTGGCCTCTGCTCCCACAGCCGAAGAGCCAGGGCAAAATACTTGAGCTGTGCCTCTTCTGCAGAAAGTCACCTTTGCAACGGTGCCATCCGCTTTGCTGTCGCTCCTCGATTTCCCAACTCAAAGTCCATTACAATGGAACCTCTTTGGCACCCGTGCCCGGCTGCCCAGCATCCCAGGGAGTAGAGCACGAACAGTTGGCCTGTACTACCACAGCCAAGGAGCCAGGGCAAAAAACTTGAGCTGTGCCTCTTCTGCAGAAAGTCAGCTTTGCAATGGTGCCATCCGCATTGCTGTCGCTCCTCCATTTCCCTGCTCAAAGTCCATTACAATTGAAACTCTCTTTGGCACCCGTGCTGGGCTGCCCAGCATCCCAGGGAGTAGAGCACGAACGGTTGGCCTCTGCTCCCACAGCCGAAGAGCCAGGGCAAAAAACTGGAGCTGTTTCTCTTCTGCAGAAAGTTACCTTTGCAACGGTGCCATCCGCTTTGCGGTCGCTCCTCAATTTCCCAACTCAAAGTCCATTATAATGGAAGCTCTGTGGCACCCGTGCTCGGCTGCCCAGCATCCCAGGGAGTAGAGCACGAACGGTTGGCCTCTGCTCCCACAGCCGAAGAGCCAGGGCAAAAAACTTGAGCTGTGCCTCTTCTGCAGAAAGTCACCTTTGCAACGGTGCCATCCGCATTGCTGTCGCTCCTCCACTTCCCAATTAAAACTCCATTACAATGGAACCTCTTTGGCACCCGTGCCCGGCTGCCCAGCATCCCAGGGAGTAGAGCACGAACAGTTGGCCTGTACTACCACAGCCAAGGAGCCAGGGCAAAAAACTTGAGCTGTGCCTCTTCTGCAGAAAGTCAGCTTTGCAACGGTGCCATCCGCATTGCTGTCTCTCCTCGATTTCCCAACTCAAAGTCCATTACAATGGAACCTCTTTGGCACCCGTGCTGGGCTGCCCAGCCTCCCAGGGAGTAGAGCACGAACGGTTGGCCTCTGCTCCCACAGACGAAGAGCCAGGGCAAAAAACTGGAGCTGTGCCTCTTCTGCAGAAAGTCAGCTTTGCAACGGTGCCATCCGCTTTGCGGTTGTTCCTCGATTTCCCAACTCAATGTCCATTATAATGGAACCTCTTCGGCACCCGTGCTGGGCTGCCCAGCATCCCAGGGAGTAGAGCACGAACGGTTGGCCTCTGCTCCCACAGCCGATGAGCCAGGGCAAAAAGCTTGAGCTGTGCCTCTTCTGCAGAAAGTCAGCTTTGCAACGGTGCCATCCGCATTGCTGTTGCTCCTCGATTTCCCAACTCAAAGTCCATTACAATGGAACCTCTGTGGCACCCGTGCTGGGCTGCCCAGCATCCCAGGGAGTAGAGCACGAACGGTTGGCCTCTGCTCCCACAGACGAAGAGCCACGGCAAAAAACTGGAGCTGTTTCTCTTCTGCAGAAAGTCAGCTTTGCAACGGTGCCATCCGCATTGCTGTCGCTCCTCGATTTCCCAACTCAAAGTCCATTACAATGGAACCTCTCTGGCACCCGTGCTGGGCTGCCCAGCATCCCAGGGAGTAGAGCACGAACGGTTGGCCTCTGCTCCCACAGACGAAGAGTCAAGGCAAAAAACTTGAGCTGTGCCTCTTCTGCAGAAAGTCACCTTTGCAACGGTGCCATCCGCATTGCTGTCTCTCCTCGATTTCCCAACTCAAAGTCCATTACAATGGAACCTCTTTGGCACCCGTGCTGGGCTGCCCAGCATCCCAGGGAGTAGAGCACGAACGGTTGGCCTCTGCTCCCACAGACGAAGAGCCAGGGCAAAAAACTGGAGCTGTGCCTCTTCTGCAGAAAGTCAGCTTTGCAACGGTGCCATCCGCTTTGCGGTTGTTCCTCGATTTCCCAACTCAATGTCCATTATAATGGAACCTCTTCGGCACCCGTGCTGGGCTGCCCAGCATCCCAGGGAGTAGAGCACGAACGGTTGGCCTCTGCTCCCACAGCCGATGAGCCAGGGCAAAAAGCTTGAGCTGTGCCTCTTCTGCAGAAAGTCAGCTTTGCAACGGTGCCATCCGCATTGCTGTTGCTCCTCGATTTCCCAACTCAAAGTCCATTACAATGGAACCTCTGTGGCACCCGTGCTGGGCTGCCCAGCATCCCAGGGAGTAGAGCACGAACGGTTGGCCTCTGCTCCCACAGACGAAGAGCCACGGCAAAAAACTGGAGCTGTTTCTCTTCTGCAGAAAGTCAGCTTTGCAACGGTGCCATCCGCATTGCTGTCGCTCCTCGATTTCCCAACTCAAAGTCCATTACAATGGAACCTCTCTGGCACCCGTGCTGGGCTGCCCAGCATCCCAGGGAGTAGAGCACGAACGGTTGGCCTCTGCTCCCACAGCCGAAGAGTCAAGGCAAAAAACTTGAGCTCTGCCTCTTCTGCAGAAAGTCACCTTCGCAACGGTGCTATCCGCATTGCTGTCGCTCCTCGATTTCACAACTCAAAGTCCATTACAATGGAACCTCTGTGGCACCCGTGCTCGGCTGCCCAGCATCCCAGGGAGTAGAGCACGAACGGTTGGCCTCTGCTCCCACAGCCAAAGAGCCAGGGCAAAATACTTGAGCTGTGCCTCTTCTGCAGAAAGTCAGCTTTCCAACGGTGCCATCCGCATTGCTGAGGTTCCTCGATTTCTCAACTCAAAGTCCATTACAATGGAACCTCACTGGCACCCGTGCTGGGCTGCCCAGCATCCCAGGGAGTAGAGCACGAACGGTTGGACTCTGCTCCCACAGACGAAGAGCCACGGCAAAAAACTGGAGCTGTTTCTCTTCTGCAGAAAGTTACCTTTGCAACGGTGCCATCCGCACTGCTGTCGCTCCTCAATTTCCCAACTCAAAGTCCATTATAATGGAAGCTCTGTGGCACCCGTGCTCGGCTACCCAGCATCCCAGGGAGTAGAGCACGAACGGTTGGCCTCTGCTCCCACAGCCGAAGAGCCAGGGCAAAAAACTTGAGCTGTGCCTCTTCTGCAGAAAGTCACCTTTGCAACTGTGCCATCCGCATTGCTGTCGCTCCTCCATTTCCCAATTAAAAGTCCATTACAATGGAACCTCTTTGGCACCCGTGCCCGGCTGCCCAGCATCCCAGGGAGTAGAGCACGAACAGTTGGCCTGTACTACCACAGCCAAGGAGCCAGGGCAAAAAACTTGAGCTGTTTCTCTTCTGCAGAAAGTCAGCTTTGCAACGGTGCCATCCGCTTTGCTGTCGCTCCTCGATTTCCCAACTCAAAGTCCATTACAATGGAACCTCTGTGGCACCCGTGCTCGGCTGCCCAGCATCCCAGGGAGTAGAGCACGAACGGTTGGCCTCTGCTCCCACAGCCAAAGAGCCAGGGCAAAATACTTGAGCTGTGCCTCTTCTGCAGAAAGTCAGCTTTCCAACGGTGCCATCCGCATTGCTGAGGTTCCTCGATTTCACAACTCAAAGTCCATTACAATGGAACCTCTGTGGCACCCGTGCAGGGCTGCCCAGCATCTCAGGGAGTAGAGCACGAACGGTTGGACTCTGCTCCCACAGCCGAAGAGCCAGGGCAAAAAACATGAGCTGTGCCTCTTCTGCAGAAAGTCACCTTTGCAACGGTGCCATCCGCATTGCTGTCGCTCCTCCATTTCCCAACTCAAAGTCCATTACAATGGAACCTCTTTGGCACCCGTGCTGGGCTGCCCAGCATCCCAGGGAGTAGAGCACGAACGCTTGGCCTCTGCTCCCACAGCCAAAGAGCCAGGGCAAAAAACATGAGCTCTGCCTCTTCTGCAGAAAGTCAGCTTTGCAACGGTGCCATCCGCACTGCTGTCGCTCCTCGATTTCCCAACTCAAAGTCCATTACAATGGAACCTCTTTGGCACCCGTGCTGGGCTGCCCAGCCTCCCAGGGAGTAGAGCACTAACGGTTGGCCTGTGCTCCCACAGCCGAAGACCCAGGGCAAAAAACTGGAGCTGTGTCTCTTCTATAGAAAGTCAGCTTTGCAACGGTGCCATCCGCTTTGCTGTCTCTCCTCGATTTCCCAACTCAAAGTCCATTATAATGGAACCTCTGTGGCACCCGTGCTGGGCTGCCCAGCATCCCAGGGAGTAGAGCACGAGCGGTTGGCCTCTGCTCCCACAGCCAAAGAGCCAGGGCAAAAAACTTGAGCTGTGCCTCTTCTGCAGAAAGTCACCTTTGCAACGGTGCCATCCTCATTGCTGAGGTTCCTCGATTTCCCAACTCAAAGTCCATTACAATGGAACCTCTCTGGCACCCGTGCTCGGCTGCCCAGCCTCCCAGGGAGTAGAGCACGAACGGTTGGCCTCTGCTCCCACAGCCGAAGAGCCAGGGCAAAAAACATGAGCTCTGCCTCTTCTGCAGAAAGTCAGCTTTGCAACGGTGCCATCCGCACTGCTGTCGCTCCTCGATTTCCCAACTCAAAGTCCATTACAATGGAACCTCTCTGGCACCCGTGCTCGGCTGCCCAGCATCCCAGGGAGTAGAGCACGAACGGTTGGCCTCTGCTCCCACAGCCGAAGAGTCAAGGCAAAAAACTTGAGCTGTGCCTCTTCTGCAGAAAGTCAGCTTTGCAATGGTGCCATCCGCTTTGCTGTCGCTCCTCGATTTCCCAACTCAAAGTCCATTACAATGGAACCTCTTTGGCACCCGTGCTCGGCTGCCCAGCATCCCAGGGAGTAGAGCACGAACGGTTGGCCTCTGCTCCCACAGCCGAAGAGCCAGGGCAAAATACTTGAGCTGTGCCTCTTCTGCAGAAAGTCACCTTTGCAACGGTGCCATCCGCTTTGCTGTCGCTCCTCGATTTCCCAACTCAAAGTCCATTACAATGGAACCTCTTTGGCACCCGTGCTGGGCTGCCCAGCATCCCAGGGAGTAGAGCACGAACGCTTGGCCTCTGCTCCCACAGCCAAAGAGCCAGGGCAAAAAACATGAGCTCTGCCTCTTCTGCAGAAAGTCAGCTTTGCAACGGTGCCATCCGCACTGCTGTCGCTCCTCGATTTCCCAACTCAAAGTCCATTACAATGGAACCTCTTTGGCACCCGTGCTGGGCTGCCCAGCCTCCCAGGGAGTAGAGCACTAACGGTTGGCCTCTGCTCCCACAGCCAAGGAGCCAGGGCAAAAAACTGGAGCTGTGTCTCTTCTATAGAAAGTCAGCTTTGCAACGGTGCCATCCGCTTTGCTGTCTCTCCTCGATTTCCCAACTCAAAGTCCATTATAATGGAACCTCTGTGGCACCCGTGCTGGGCTGCCCAGCATCCCAGGGAGTAGAGCACGAGCGGTTGGCCTCTGCTCCCACAGCCAAAGAGCCAGGGCAAAAAACTTGAGCTGTGCCTCTTCTGCAGAAAGTCACCTTTGCAACGGTGCCATCCTCATTGCTGAGGTTCCTCGATTTCCCAACTCAAAGTCCATTACAATGGAACCTCTCTGGCACCCGTGCTCGGCTGCCCAGCCTCCCAGGGAGTAGAGCACGAACGGTTGGCCTCTGCTCCCACAGCCGAAGAGCCAGGGCAAAAAACTGGAGCTCTGCCTCTTCTGCAGAAAGTCAGCTTTGCAACGGTGCCATCCGCACTGCTGTCGCTCCTCGATTTCCCAACTCAAAGTCCATTACAATGGAACCTCTCTGGCACCCGTGCTGGGCTGCCCAGCATCCCAGGGAGTAGAGCACGAACGGTTGGCCTCTGCTCCCACAGCCGAAGAGTCAAGGCAAAAAACTTGAGCTGTGCCTCTTCTGCAGAATGTCACCTTTGCAACGGTGCCATCCGTATTGCTGTCGCTCCTCGATTTCCCAACTCAAAGTCCATTACAATGGAACCTCTGTGGCACCCGTGCTCGGCTGCCCAGCATCCCAGGGAGTAGAGCACGAACGGTTGGCCTCTGCTCCCACAGCCGATGAGCCAGGGCAAAATACTTGAGCTGTGCCTCTTCTGCAGAAAGTCAGCTTTGCAACGGTGCCATCCGCATTGCTGAGGTTCCTCGATTTCACAACTCAAAGTCCATTACAATGGAACCTCACTGGCACCCGTGCTGGGCTGCCCAGCATCCCAGGCAGAAGAGCACGAACGGTTGGACTCTGCTCCCACAGACGAAGAGCCACGGCAAAAAACGGGAGCTGTTTCTCTTCTGCAGAAAGTTACCTTTGCAACGGTGCCATCCGCTTTGCGGTCGCTCCTCAATTTCCCAACTCAAAGTCCATTATAATGGAAGCTCTGTGGCACCCGTGCTCGGCTACCCAGCATCCCAGGGAGTAGAGCACGAACGGTTGGCCTCTGCTCCCACAGCCGAAGATCCAGGGCAAAAAACTTGAGCTGTGCCTCTTCTGCAGAAAGTCACCTTTGCAACTGTGCCATCCGCATTGCTGTCGCTCCTCCATTTCCCAATTAAAAGTCCATTACAATGGAACCTCTTTGGCACCCGTGCCCGGCTGCCCAGCATCCCAGGGAGTAGAGCACGAACAGTTGGCCTGTACTACCACAGCCAAGGAGCCAGGGCAAAAAACTTGAGCTGTTTCTCTTCTGCAGAAAGTCAGCTTTGCAACGGTGCCATCCGCTTTGCTGTCGCTCCTCGATTTCCCAACTCAAAGTCCATTACAATGGAACCTCTGTGGCACCCGTGCTCGGCTGCCCAGCATCCCAGGGAGTAGAGCACGAACGGTTGGCCTCTGCTCCCACAGCCAAAGAGCCAGGGCAAAATACTTGAGCTGTGCCTCTTCTGCAGAAAGTCAGCTTTCCAACGGTGCCATCCGCATTGCTGAGGTTCCTCGATTTCACAACTCAAAGTCCATTACAATGGAACCTCTTTGGCACCCGTGCTCGGCTGCCCAGCATCCCAGGGAGTAGAGCACGAACGGTTGGACTCTGCTCCCACATCCGAAGAGCCAGGGCAAAATACTTGAGCTGTGCCTCTTCTGCAGAAAGTCAGCTTTGCAACAGTGCCATCCGCTTTGCTGTCGCTCCTCGATTTCACAACTCAAAGTCCATTGCAATGGAACCTCTTTGGCACCCGTGCTGGGCTGCCCAGCATCCCAGGCAGAAGAGCACGAACGCTTGGCCTCTGCTCCCACAGCCAAAGAGCCAGGGCAAAAAACATGAGCTCTGCCTCTTCTGCAGAAAGTCAGCTTTGCAACGGTGCCATCCGCACTGCTGTCGCTCCTCCATTTCCCACCTCAAAGTCCATTACAATGGAATCTCTTTGGCACCCGTGCTCGGCTGCCCAGCATCCCAGGGAGTAGAGCACGAACGGTTGGCCTCTGCTCCCACAGCCGAAGAGCCAGGGCAAAAAACTTGAGCTGTGCCTCTTCTGCAGAAAGTCAGCTTTGCAACGGTGCCATCCGCATTGCTGTCGCTCCTCCATTTCCCTGCTCAAAGTCCATTACAATTGAAACTCTCTTTGGCACCCGTGCTGGGCTGCCCAGCATCCCAGGGAGTAGAGCACGAACGGTTGGCCTCTGCTCCCACAGCCGAAGAGCCAGGGCAAAAAACTGGAGCTCTTTCTCTTCTGCAGAAAGTTACCTTTGCAACGGTGCCATCCACTTTGCGGTCGCTCCTCAATTTCCCAACTCAAAGTCCATTATAATGGAACCTCTGTGGCACCCGTGCTGGGCTGCCCAGCATCCCAGGGAGTAGAGCACGAACGGTTGGCCTCTGCTCCCACAGCCGAAGAGCCAGGGCAAAAAACTTGAGCTGTGCCTCTTCTGCAGAAAGTCACCTTTGCAACGGTGCCATCCGCATTGCTGTCGCTCCTCCACTTCCCAATTAAATCTCCATTACAATGGAACCTTTTTGGCACCCGTGCCCGGCTGCCCAGCATCCCAGGGAGTAGAGCACGAACAGTTGGCCTGTACTACCACAGCCAAGGAGCCAGGGCAAAAAACTTGAGCTGTGCCTCTTCTGCAGAAAGTCAGCTTTGCAATGGTGCCATCCGCTTTGCTGTCGCTCCTCGATTTCCCAACTCAAAGTCCATTACAATGGAACCTCTTTGGCACCCGTGCTCGGCTGCCCAGCATCCCAGGGAGTAGAGCACGAACGGTTGGCCTCTGCTCCCACAGCCGAAGAGCCAGGGCAAAATACTTGAGCTGTGCCTCTTCTGCAGAAAGTCAGCTTTGCAACGGTGCCATCCGCTTTGCTGTCCCTCCTCGATTTCCCAACTCAAAGTCCATTACAATGGAACCTCTTTGGCACCCGTGCCCGGCTGCCCAGCATCCCAGGGAGTAGAGCACGAACAGTTGGCCTCTACTACCACAGCCAAGGAGCTAGGGGAAAAAACTTGAGCTGTGCCTCTTCTGCAGAAAGTCAGCTTTGCAATGGTGCCATCCGCTTTGCTGTCGCTCCTCGATTTCCCAACTCAAAGTCCATTACAATGGAATCTCTTTGGCACCCGTGCTGGGCTGCCCAGCATCCCAGGGAGTAGAGCACGAACGTTTGGCCTCTGCTCCCACAGCCGAAGAGTCAAGGCAAAAAACTTGAGCTGTGCCTCTTCTGCAGAAAGTCAGCTTTGCAACGGTGCCATCCGCATTGCTGTCGCTCTTCCATTTCCCAACTCAAAGTCCATTACAATGGAACCTCTTTGGCACCCGTGCTGGGCAGCCCAGCCTTTCAGGGAGTAGAGCACGAACGGTTGGCCTCTGCTCCCACAGCCGATGAGCCAGGGCAAAAAACTGGAGCTGTGCCTCTTCTGCAGAAAGTCAGCTTTGCAACGGTGCCATCCGCTTTGCTGTTGTTCCTCGATTTCTCAACTCAAAGTCCATTACAATGGAACCTCTCTGGCACCCGTGCTCGGCTGCCCAGCATCCCAGGGAGTAGAGCATGAACGGTTGGCCTCTGCTCCCACAGCCGAAGAGCCAGGGCAAAAAGCTTGAGCTGTGCCTCTTCTGCAGAAAGTCACCTTTGCAATGGTGCCATCCGCATTGCTGTCGCTCCTCGATTTCCCAACTCAAAGTCCATTACAATGGAACCTCTTTGGCACCCGTACTGGGCTGCCCAGCCTCCCAGGGAGTAGAGCACGAGCGGTTGGCCTGTGCTCCCACAGCCGAAGATCCAGGGCAAAAAACTGGAGCTGTGTCTCTTCTGCAGAAAGTCAGCTTTGCAATGGTGCCATCCGCTTTGCTGTCTCTCCTCGATTTCCCAACTCAAAGTCCATTATAATGGAACCTCTGTGGCACCCGTGCTGGGCTGCCCAGCATCCCAGGGAGTAGAGCACGAACGGTTGGCCTCTGCTCCCACAGCCAAAGAGCCAGGGCAAAAAACTTGAGCTGTGCCTCTTCTGCAGAAAGTCAGCTTTGCAACGGTGCCATCCGCATTGCTGAGGTTCCTCGATTTCCCAACTCAAAGTCCATTACAATGGAACCTCTCTGGCACCCGTGCTCGGCTGCCCAGCATCCCAGGGAGTAGAGCAAGAACGCTTGGCCTCTGCTCCCACAGCCGAAGAGCCAGGGCAAAAAACATGAGCTGTGCCTCTTCTGCAGAAAGTCAGCTTTGCAACGGTGCCATCCGCTTTGCTGTCGCTCCTCGATTTCACAACTCAAAGTCCATTACAATGGAACCTCTTTGGCACCCGTGCTGGGCTGCCCAGCATCCCAGGGAGTAGAGCACGAACGCTTGGCCTCTGCTCCCACAGCCAAAGAGCCAGGGCAAAAAACATGAGCTCTGCCTCTTCTGCAGAAAGTCAGCTTTGCAACGGTGCCATCCGCACTGCTGTCGCTCCTCCATTTCCCACCTCAAAGTCCATTACAATGGAATCTCTTTGGCACCCGTGCTCGGCTGCCCAGCATCCCAGGGAGTAGAGCACGAACGGTTGGCCTCTGCTCCCACAGCCGAAGAGTCAAGGCAAAAAACTTGAGCTCTGCCTCTTCTGCAGAAAGTCAGCTTTGCAACGGTGCCATCCGCATTGCTGTCGCTCCTCCATTTCCCTGCTCAAAGTCCATTACAATGGAAACTCTCTTTGGCACCCGTGCTGGGCTGCCCAGCATCCCAGGGAGTAGAGCACGAACGGTTGGCCTCTGCTCCCACAGCCGAAGAGCCAGGGCAAAAAGCTTGAGCTGTGCCTCTTCTGCAGAAAGTCAGCTTTGCAACGGTGCCATCCGCATTGCTGTTTTTCCTCGATTTCCCAACTCAAAGTCCATTACAATGGAACCTCTGTGGCACCCGTGCTCGGCTGCCCAGCCTCCCAGGGAGTAGAGCACGAACGGTTGGCCTCTGCTCCCACAGCCGAAGAGTCAAGGCAAAAAACTTGAGCTGTGCCTCTTCTGCAGAAAGTCAGCTTTGCAACGGTGCCATCCGCATTGCTGAGGTTCCTCGATTTCCCAACTCAAAGTCCATTACAATGGAACCTCTCTGGCACCCGTGCTCGGCTGCCCAGCATCCCAGGGAGTAGAGCACGAACGGTTGGCCTCTGCTCCCACAGCCAAAGAGCCAGGGCAAAATACTTGAGCTCTGCCTCTTCTGCAGAAAGTCAGCTTTGCAACGGTGCCATCCGCACTGCTGTCGCTCCTCCATTTCCCAACTCAAAGTCCATTACAATGGAACCTCTTTGGCACCCGTGCTGGGCTGCCCACCATCCCAGGCAGAAGAGCACGAACGGTTGGCCTCTGCTCCCACAGCCGAAGAGCCACGGCAAAAATCTTGAGGTGTGCCTCTTCTGCAGAAAGTCAGCTTTGCAACGGTGCCATCCGCATTGCTGTCGCTCCTCCATTTCCCAGCTCAAAGTCCATTACAATGGAATCTCTCTTTGGCACCCGTGCTGGGCTGCCCAGCAACCCAGGGAGTAGAGCACGAACGGTTGGCCTCTGCTCCCACAGCCGAAGAGCCAGGGCAAAAAACTGGAGCTGTTTCTCTTCTGCAGAAAGTTACCTTTGCAACGGTGCCATCCGCTTTGCGGTCGCTCCTCAATTTCCCAACTCAAAGTCCATTATAATGGAAGCTCTGTGGCACCCGTGCTCGGCTGCCCAGCATCCCAGGGAGTAGAGCACGAACGGTTGGCCTCTGCTCCCACAGCCGAAGAGCCAGGGCAAAAAACTTGAGCTGTGCCTCTTCTGCAGAAAGTCACCTTTGCAACGGTGCCATCCGCATTGCTGTCGCTCCTCCACTTCCCAATTAAAAGTCCATTACAATGGAACCTCTTTGGCACCCGTGCCCGGCTGCCCAGCATCCCAGGGAGTAGAGCACGAACAGTTGGCCTGTACTACCACAGCCAAGGAGCCAGGGCAAAAAACTTGAGCTGTGCCTCTTCTGCAGAAAGTCAGCTTTGCAATGGTGCCATCCGCTTTGCTGTCGCTCCTCGATTTCCCAACTCAAAGTCCATTACAATGGAACCTCTTTGGCACCCGTGCTGGGCTGCCCAGCATCCCAGGGAGTAGAGCACGAACGGTTGGCCTCTGCTCCCACAGCCGAAGAGCCAGGGCAAAATACTTGAGCTGTGCCTCTTCTGCAGAAAGTCACCTTTGCAACGGTGCCATCCGCTTTGCTGTCGCTCTTCCATTTCCCAACTCAAAGTCCATTACAATGGAACCTCTTTGGCACCCGTGCTGGGCTGCCCAGCATCCCAGGGAGTAGAGCACGAACGCTTGGCCTCTGCTCCCACAGCCAAAGAGCCAGGGCAAAAAACATGAGCTCTGCCTCTTCTGCAGAAAGTCAGCTTTGCAACGGTGCCATCCGCACTGCTGTCGCTCCTCCATTTCCCAACTCAAAGTCCATTACAATGGGATCTCTTTGGCACCCGTGCTCGGCTGCCCAGCATCCCAGGGAGTAGAGCACGAACGGTTGGCCTCTGCTCCCACAGCCGAAGAGTCAAGGCAAAAAACTTGAGCTCTGCCTCTTCTGCAGAAAGTCAGCTTTGCAACGGTGCCATCCGCATTGCTGTTGTTCCTCGATTTCCCAACTCAAAGTCCATTACAATGGAACCTCTCTGGCACCCGTGCTCGGCTGCCCAGCCTTTCAGGGAGTAGAGCACGAACGGTTGGCCTCTGCTCCCACAGCCGAAGAGCCAGGGCAAAAAACTTGAGCTGTGCCTCTTATGCAGAAAGTCAGCCTTGCAACGGTGACATCCGCACTGCTGTCGCTCCTCGATTTCCCAACTCAAAGTCCATTACAATGGAACCTCTTTGGCACCCGTGCTGGGCTGCCCAGCATCCCAGGGAGTAGAGCACGAACGGTTGGCCTCTGCTCCCACAGCCGAAGAGTCAAGGCAAAAAACTTGAGCTGTGCCTCTTCTGCAGAAAGTCAGCTTTGCAACGGTGCCATCCGCATTGCTGTCGCTCCTCGATTTCCCAACTCAAAGTCCATTACAATGGAACCTCTCTGGCACCCGTGCTCGGCTGCCCAGCATCCCAGGGAGTAGAGCACAAACGGTTGGCCTCTGCTCCCACAGCCAAAGAGCCAGGGCAAAATACTTGAGCTCTGCCTCTTCTGCAGAAAGTCAGCTTTGCAATGGTGCCATCCACACTGCTGTCGCTCCTCGATTTCCCAACTCAAAGTCCATTACAATATAACCTCTTTGGCACCCGTGCTGGGCTGCCCAGCATCCCAGGGAGTAGAGCACGAACGGTTGGCCTCTGCTCCCACAGCCGAAGAGCCAGGGCAAAAAACTTGAGCTGTGCCTCTTCTGCAGAAAGTCAGCTTTGCAACGGTGCCATCCGCATTGCTGTCGCTCCTCCATTTCCCAGCTCAAAGTCCATTACAATGGAATCTCTCTTTGGCACCCGTGCTGGGCTGCCCAGCAACCCAGGGAGTAGAGCACGAACGGTTGACCTCTGCTCCCACAGCCGAAGAGCCAGGGCAAAAAACTGGAGCTGTTTCTCTTCTGCAGAAAGTTACCTTTGCAACGGTGCCATCCGCTTTGCGGTCGCTCCTCAATTTCCCAACTCAAAGTCCATTATAATGGAAGCTCTGTGGCACCCGTGCTCGGCTGCCCAGCATCCCAGGGAGTAGAGCACGAACGGTTGGCCTCTGCTCCCACAGCCGAAGAGCCAGGGCAAAAAACTTGAGCTGTGCCTCTTCTGCAGAAAGTCACCTTTGCAACGGTGCCATCCGCATTGCTGTCGCTCCTCCATTTCCCAATTAAAAGTCCATTACAATGGAACCTCTTTGGCACCCGTGCCCGGCTGCCCAGCATCCCAGGGAGTAGAGCACGAACAGTTGGCCTGTACTACCACAGCCAAGGAGCCAGGGCAAAAAACTTGAGCTGTGCCTCTTCTGCAGAAAGTCAGCTTTGCAATGGTGCCATCCGCTTTGCTGTCGCTCCTCGATTTCCCAACTCAAAGTCCATTACAATGGAACCTCTTTGGCACCCGTGCTCGGCTGCCCAGCATCCCAGGGAGTAGAGCAAGAACGGTTGGCCTCTGCTCCCACAGCCGAAGAGCCAGGGCAAAATACTTGAGCTGTGCCTCTTCTGCAGAAAGTCAGCTTTGCAACGGTGCCATCCGCTTTGCTGTCGCTCCTCGATTTCACAACTCAAAGTCCATTACAATGGAACCTCTTTGGCACCCGTGCTGGGCTGCCCAGCATCCCAGGGAGTAGAGCACGAACGCTTGGCCTCTGCTCCCACAGCCAAAGAGCCAGTGCAAAAAACATGAGCTCTGCTTCTTCTGCAGAAAGTCAGCTTTGCAACGGTGCCATCCGCACTGCTGTCGCTCCTCCATTTCCCACCTCAAAGTCCATTACATTGGAATCTCTTTGGCACCCGTACTCGGCTGCCCAGCATCCCAGGGAGTAGAGCACGAACGGTTGGCCTCTGCTCCCACAGCCGAAGAGTCAAGGCAAAAAACTTGAGCTGTGCCTCTTCTGCAGAAAGTCAGCTTTGCAACGGTGCCATCCGCTTTGCGGTCGCTCCTCGATTTCACAACTCAAAGTCCATTAAAATGGAACCTCTTTGGCACCCGTGCTGGGCAGCCCAGCCTTTCAGGGAGTAGAGCACGAACGGTTGGCCTCTGCTCCCACAGCCGATGAGCCAGGGCAAAAAACTGGAGCTGTGCCTCTTCTGCAGAAAGTCAGCTTTGCAACGGTGCCATCCGCTTTGCTGTTGTTCCTCGATTTCTCAACTCAAAGTCCATTAAAATGGAACCTCTTTGGCACCCGTGCTGGGCTGCCCAGCATCCCAGGGAGTAGAGCACGAACGGTTGGCCTGTGCTCCCACAGCCGAAGACCCACGGCAAAAAACTGGAGCTGTGTCTCTTCTGCAGAAAGTCAGCTTTGCAATGGTGCCATCCGCATTGCTGTCGCTCCTAGATTTCCCAACTCAAAGTCCATTAAAATGGAACCTCTTTGGCACCCGTGCTCGGCTGCCCAGCATCCCAGGGAGTAGAGCACGAACGGTTGGCCTGTGCTCCCACAGCCGAATACCCACGGCAAAAAACTGGAGCTGTGTCTCTTCTGCAGAAAGTCAGCTTTGCAACGGTGCCATCCGCTTTGCTGTCTCTCCTCGATTTCCCAACTCAAAGTCCATTATAATGGAACCTCTGTGGCACCCGTGCTGGGCTGCCCAGCATCCCAGGGAGTAGAGCACGAACGGTTGGCCTCTGCTCCCACAGCGAAAGAGCCAGGGCAAAAAACTTGAGCTGTGCCTCTTCTGCAGAAAGTCAGCTTTGCAACGGTGCCATCCGCATTGCTGAGGTTCCTCGATTTCCCAACTCAAAGTCCATTACAATGGAACCTCTCTGGCACCCGTGCTGGGCTGCCCAGCGTCCCAGGGAGTAGAGCAAGAACGCTTGGCCTCTGCTCCCATAGCCGAAGAGCCAGGGCAAAAAACATGAGCTCTGCCTCTTCTGCAGAAAGTCAGCTTTGCAACGGTGCCATCCGCACTGCTGTCGCTCCTCGATTTCCCAACTCAAAGTCCATTACAATGGAACCTCTTTGGCACCCGTGCTGGGCTGCCCAGCCTCCCAGGGAGTAGAGCACGAACGGTTGGCCTGTGCTCCCACAGACGAAGAGCCAGGGCAAAAAACTGGAGCTGTGTCTCTTCTGCAGAAAGTCAGCTTTGCAACGGTGCCATCCGCTTTGCGGTCGTTCCTCGATTTCCCAACTCAATGTCCATTATAATGGAACCTCTTCGGCACCCATGCTGGGCTGCCCAGCCTCCCAGGGAGTAGAGCACGAACGGTTGGCCTGTACTCCCACAGCCGAAGAGTCAAGGCAAAAAACTTGAGCTGTGCCTCTTCTGCAGAAAGTCAGCTTTGCAACGGTGCCATCCGCATTGCTGAGGTTCCTCGATTTCACAACTCAAAGTCCATTACAATGGAACCTCTGTGGCACCCGTGCTGGGCTGCCCAGCATCCCAGGGAGTAGAGCACGAACGGTTGGCCTCTGCTCCCACAGCCGAAGAGTCAAGGCAAAAAACTTGAGCTGTGCCTCTTCTGCAGAAAGTCAGCTTTGCAACGGTGCCATCCGCATTGCTGAGGTTCCTCGATTTCACAACTCAAAGTCCATTTCAATGGAACCTCTTTGGCACCCGTGCTCGGCTGCCCAGCATCCCAGGGAGTAGAGCACGAACGGTTGGCCTCTGCTCCCACAGCCGAAGAGCCAGGGCAAAATACTTGAGCTGTGCCTCTTCTGCAGAAAGTCAGCTTTGCAACGGTGCCATCCGCTTTGCTGTCGCTCCTCGATTTCACAACTCAAAGTCCATTACAATGGAACCTCTTTGGCACCCGTGCTGGGCTGCCCAGCATCCCAGGGAGTAGAGCACGAACGGTTGGCCTCTGCTCCCAGAGCCAAAGAGCCAGGGCAAAAAACATGAGCTCTGCCTCTTCTGCAGAAAGTCAGCTTTGCAACGGTGCCATCCGCACTGCTGTCGCTCCTCCATTTCCCACCTCAAAGTCCATTACAATGGAATCTCTTTGGCACCCGTGCTCGGCTGCCCAGCATCCCAGGGAGTAGAGCATGAACGGTTGGCCTCTGCTCCCACAGCCGAAGAGTCAAGGCAAAAAACTGGAGCTCTGCCTCTTCTGCAGAAAGTCAGCTTTGCAACGGTGCCATCCGCATTGCTGTCGCTCCTCCATTTCCCTGCTCAAAGTCCATTACAATTGAAACTCTCTTTGGCACCCGTGCTGGGCTGCCCAGCATCCCAGGGAGTAGAGCACGAACGGTTGGCCTCTGCTCCCACAGCCGAAGAGCCAGGGCAAAATACTTGAGCTGTGTCTCTTCTGCAGAAAGTCACCTTTGCAACGGTGCCATCCGCTTTGCTGTCGCTCCTCGATTTCCCAACTCAAAGTCCATTACAATGGAACCTCTTTGGCACCCGTGCCCGGCTGCCCAGCATCCCAGGGAGTAGAGCACGAACAGTTGGCCTGTACTACCACAGCCAAGGAGCCAGGGCAAAAAACTTGAGCTGTGCCTCTTCTGCAGAAAGTCAGGTTTGCAACGGTGCCATCCGCTTTGCTGTCGCTCCTCCATTTCCCAACTCAAAGTCCATTACAATGGAACCTCTTTGGCACCCGTGCTCGGCTGCCCAGCATCCCAGGGAGTAGAGCACGAACGGTTGGCCTCTGCTCCCACAGCCGAAGAGTCAAGGCAAAATACTTGAGCTGTGCCTCTTCTGCAGAAAGTCACCTTTGCAACGGTGCCATCCGCATTGCTGTCTCTCCTCGATTTCCCAACTCAAAGTCCATTACAATGGAACATCTCTGGCACCCGTGCTGGGCTGCCCAGCCTTTCAGGGAGTAGAGCACGAACGGTTGGCCTCTGCTCCCACAGCCAAAGAGCCAGGGCAAAATACTTGAGCTGTGCCTCTTCTGCAGAAAGTCAGCTTTGCAACGGTGCCATCCGCATTGCTGAGGTTCCTCGATTTCACAACTCAAAGTCCATTACAATGGAACATCTCTGGCACCCGTGCTGGGCTGCCCAGCATCCCAGGGAGTAGAGCACGAACGGTTGGCCTCTGCTCCCACAGCCGAAGAGTCAAGGCAAAAAACTGGAGCTCTGCCTCTTCTGCAGAAAGTCAGCTTTGCAACGGTGCCATCCGCACTGCTGTCGCTCCTCCATTTCCCACCTCAAAGTCCATTACAATGGAATCTCTTTGGCACCCGTGCTCGGCTGCCCAGCATCCCAGGGAGTAGAGCACGAACGGTTGGCCTCTGCTCCCACAGCCGAAGAGTCAAGGCAAAAAACTGGAGCTCTGCCTCTTCTGCAGAAAGTCAGCTTTGCAACGGTGCCATCCGCATTGCTGTCGCTCCTCCATTTCCCTGCTCAAAGTCCATTACAATTGAAACTCTCTTTGGCACCCGTGCTCGGCTGCCCAGCATCCCAGGGAGTAGAGCACGAACGGTTGGCCTCTGCTCCCATAGCCGAAGAGCCAGGGCAAAATACTTGAGCTGTGTCTCTTCTGCAGAAAGTCACCTTTGCAACGGTGCCATCCGCTTTGCTGTCGCTCCTCGATTTCCCAACTCAAAGTCCATTACAATGGAACCTCTTTGGCACCCGTGCCCGGCTGCCCAGCATCCCAGGGAGTAGAGCACGAACAGTTGGCCTGTACTACCACAGCCAAGGAGCCAGGGCAAAAAACTTGAGCTGTGCCTCTTCTGCAGAAAGTCAGGTTTGCAACGGTGCCATCCGCTTTGCTGTCGCTCCTCGATTTCCCAACTCAAAGTCCATTACAATGGAACCTCTTTGGCACCCGTGCTCGGCTGCCCAGCATCCCAGGGAGTAGAGCACGAACGGTTGGCCTCTGCTCCCACAGCCGAAGAGTCAAGGCAAAAAACTTCAGCTGTGCCTCTTCTGCAGAAAGTCAGCTTTGCAACGGTGCCATCCGCATTGCTGTCTCTCCTCGATTTCCCAACTCAAAGTCCATTACAATGGAACATCTCTGGCACCCGTGCTGGGCTGCCCAGCCTTTCAGGGAGTAGAGCACGAACGGTTGGCCTCTGCTCCCACAGCCAAAGAGCCAGGGCAAAATACTTGAGCTGTGCCTCTTCTGCAGAAAGTCAGCTTTGCAACGGTGCCATCCGCATTGCTGAGGTTCCTCGATTTCACAACTCAAAGTCCATTACAATGGAACATCTCTGGCACCCGTGCTGGGCTGCCCAGCATCCCAGGGAGTAGAGCACGAACGGTTGGCCTCTGCTCCCACAGCCGAAGAGCCAGGGC
Source organism: Psittacula echo (assembly GCF_963264785.1). Taxonomy (NCBI): domain Eukaryota; kingdom Metazoa; phylum Chordata; class Aves; order Psittaciformes; family Psittacidae; genus Psittacula; species Psittacula echo. Next base: position 118,777 of record NW_027664171.1, read on the forward strand.
AAAAAACTTGAGCTGTGCCTCTTCTGCAGAAAGTCAGCTTTGCAACGGTGCCATCCGCACTGCTGTCGCTCCTCGATTTCCCAACTCAAAGTCCATTACAATGGAACCTCTTTGGCACCCGTGCTGGGCTGCCCAGCATCCCAGGGAGTAGAGCACGAACGGTTGGCCTCTGCTCCCACAGCCGAAGAGTCAAGGCAAAAAACTTGAGCTGTGCCTCTTCTGCAGAAAGTCACCTTTGCAACAGTGCCATCCGCATTGCTGTCGCTCTTCCATTTCCCAACTCAAAGTCCATTACAATGGAACCTCTTTGGCACCCGTGCAGGCAGCCCAGCCTTTCAGGGAGTAGAGCACGAACGGCTGGCCTCTGCTCCCACAGCCGATGAGCCAGGGCAAAAAACTGGAGCTGTGCCTCTTCTGCAGAAAGTCAGCTTTGCAACGGTGCCATCCGCTTTGCTGTTGTTCCTCGATTTCTCAACTCAAAGTCCATTACAATGGAACCTCTCTGGCACCCGTGCTGGGCTGCCCAGCATCCCAGGGAGTAGAGCATGAATGGTTGGCCTCTGCTCCCACAGCCGAAGAGCCAGGGCAAAAAGCTTGAGCTGTGCCTCTTCTGCAGAAAGTCAGCTTTGCAATGGTGCCATCCGCATTGCTGTCGCTCCTCCATTTCCCAACTCAAAGTCCATTACAATGGAACCTCTTTGGCACCCGTGCTGGGCTGCCCAGCATCCCAGGGAGTAGAGCACTAACGGTTGGCCTGTGCTCCCACAGCCGAAGACCCAGGGCAAAAAACTGGAGCTGTGTCTCTTCTGCAGAAAGTCAGCTTTGCAATGGTGCCATCCGCTTTGCTGTCTCTCCTCGATTTCCCAACTCAAAGTCCATTATAATGGAACCTCTGTGGCACCCGTGCTGGGCTGCCCAGCATCCCAGGGAGTAGAGCACGTACGGTTGGCCTCTGCTCCCACAGCCAAAGAGTCAGGGCAAAAAACTTGAGCTGTGCCTCTTCTGCAGAAAGTCAGCTTTGCAACGGTGCCATCCGCATTGCTGAGGTTCCTCGATTTCCCAACTCAAAGTCCATTACAATGGAACCTCTTTGGCACCCGTGCTCGGCTGCCCAGCATCCCAGGGAGTAGAGCACGAACGCTTGGCCTCTGCTCCCACAGCCGAAGAGCCAGGGCAAAAAACATGAGCTCAGCCTCTTCTGCAGAAAGTCAGCTTTGCAACGGTGCCATCCGCACTGCTGTCGCTCCTCGATTTCCCAACTCAAAGTCCATTACAATGGAACCTCTTTGGCACCCGTGCTCGGCTGCCCAGCCTCCCAGGGAGTAGAGCACGAACGGTTGGCCTCTGCTCCCACAGACGAAGAGCCAGGGCAAAAAACTGGAGCTGTGCCTCTTCTGCAGAAAGTCACCTTTGCAACGGTGCCATCCGCATTGCTGTCTCTCCTCGATTTCCCAACTCAAAGTCCATTACAATGGAACCTCTTTGGCACCCGTGCTGGGCTGCCCAGCCTTTCAGGGAGTAGAGCACGAACGGTTGGCCTCTGCTCCCACAGCCAAAGAGCCAGGGCAAAATACTTGAGCTGTGCCTCTTCTGCAGAAAGTCAGCTTTGCAACGGTGCCATCCGCATTGCTGAGGTTCCTCGATTTCACAACTCAAAGTCCATTACAATGGAACATCTCTGGCACCCGTGCTGGGCTGCCCAGCATCCCAGGGAGTAGAGCACGAACGGTTGGCCTCTGCTCCCACAGCCGAAGAGTCAAGGCAAAAAACTGGAGCTCTGCCTCTTCTGCAGAAAGTCAGCTTTGCAACGGTGCCATCCGCACTGCTGTCGCTCCTCCATTTCCCACCTCAAAGTCCATTACAATGGAATCTCTTTGGCACCCGTGCTCGGCTGCCCAGCATCCCAGGGAGTAGAGCACGAACGGTTGGCCTCTGCTCCCACAGCCGAAGAGTCAAGGCAAAAAACTGGAGCTCTGCCTCTTCTGCAGAAAGTCAGCTTTGCAACTGTGCCATCCGCATTGCTGTTGTTCCTCGATTTCCCAACTCAAAGTCCATTACAATGGAAACTCTCTGGCACCCGTGCTGGGCTGCCCAGCATCCCAGGGAGTAGAGCATGAATGGTTGGCCTCTGCTCCCACAGCCGAAGAGCCAGGGCAAAAAGCTTGAGCTCTGCCTCTTCTGCAGAAAGTCAGCTTTGCAATGGTGCCATCCGCATTGCTGTCGCTCCTCCATTTCCCAACTCAAAGTCCATTATAATGGAACCTCTGTGGCACCCGTGCTCGGCTGCCCAGCATCCCAGGGAGTAGAGCACAAACGGTTGGCCTCTGCTCCCACAGACGAAGAGCCAGGGCAAAAAACTGGAGCTGTGTCTCTTCTGCAGAAAGTCAGCTTTGCAATGGTGCCATCCGCTTTGCGGTCGTTCCTCGATTTCCCAACTCAATGTCCATTATAATGGAACCTCTTCGGCACCCGTGCTGGGCTGCCCAGCATCCCAGGGAGTAGAGCACGAGCGGTTGGCCTCTGCTCCCACAGCCGAAGAGCCAGGGCAAAAAGCTTGAGCTGTGCCTCTTCTGCAGAAAGTCAGCTTTGCAACGGTGCCATCCGCATTGCTGTTGCTCCTCGATTTCCCAACTCAAAGTCCATTTCAATGGAACCTCTCTGGCACCCGTGCTCGGCTGCCCAGCATCCCAGGGAGTAGAGCACGAACGGTTGGCCTCTGCTCCCACAGCCGAAGAGCCAGGGCAAAAAACTTGAGCTGTGCCTCTTCTGCAGAATGTCAGCTTTGCAACGGTGCCATCCGCACTGCTGTCGCTCCTCGATTTCCCAACTCAAAGTCCATTACAATGGAACCTCTCTGGCACCCGTGCTGGGCTGCCCAGCATCCCAGGGAGTAGAGCATGAACGGTTGGCCTCTGCTCCCACAGACGAAGAGTCAAGGCAAAAAACTTGAGCTCTGCCTCTTCTGCAGAAAGTCAGCTTTGCAACGGTGCCATCCGCATTGCTGTCGCTCCTCGATTTCCCAACTCAAAGTCCATTACAATGGAACCTCTGTGGCACCCGTGCTGAGCTGCCCAGCATCCCAGGGAGTAGAGCACGAACGGTTGGCCTCTGCTCCCACAGCCAAAGAGCCAGGGCAAAATACTTGAGCTGTGCCTCTTCTGCAGAAAGTCAGCTTTCCAACGGTGCCATCCGCATTGCTGAGGTTCCTCGATTTCACAACTCAAAGTCCATTACAATGGAACCTCACTGGCACCCGTGCTGGGCTGCCCAGCATCCCAGGGAGTAGAGCACGAACGATTGGACTCTGCTCCCACAGCCAAAGAGCCAGGGCAAAAAACATGAGCTGTGCCTCTTCTGCAGAAAGTCACCTTTGCAACGGTGCCATCCGCATTGCTGTCGCTCCTCCATTTCCCAATTAAAAGTCCATTACAATGGAACCTCTTTGGCACCCGTGCCCGGCTGCCCAGCATCCCAGGGAGTAGAGCACGAACAGTTGGCCTGTACTACCACAGCCAAGGAGCCAGGGCAAAAAACTTGAGCTGTGCCTCTTCTGCAGAAAGTCAGTTTTGCAATGGTGCCATCCGCTTTGCTGTCGCTCCTCGATTTCCCAACTCAAAGTCCATTACAATGGAACCTCTTTGGCACCCGTGCTGGGCTGCCCAGCCTCCCAGGGAGTAGAGCACTAACGGTTGGCCTCTGCTCCCACAGCCGAAGAGCCAGGGCAAAAAACTGGAGCTGTGCCTCTTCTGTAGAAAGTCAGCTTTGCAACGGTGCCATCCGCTTTGCTGTCTCTCCTCGATTTCCCAACTCAAAGTCCATTGTAATGGAACCTCTGTGGCACCCGTGCTGGGCTGCCCAGCATCCCAGGGAGTAGAGCACGAGTGGTTGGCCTCTGCTCCCACAGACAAAGAGCCAGGGCAAAAAACTTGAGCTCTGCCTCTTCTGCAGAAAGTCAGGCAAAAAACTTGAGCTGTGCCTCTTCTGCAGAAAGTCAGCTTTGCAACGGTGCCATCCGCACTGCTGTCGCTCCTCGATTTCCCAACTCAAAGTCCATTACAATGGAACCTCTTTGGCACCCGTGCTGGGCTGCCCAGCATCCCAGGGAGTAGAGCACGAACGGTTGGCCTCTGCTCCCACAGCCGAAGAGTCAAGGCAAAAAACTTGAGCTGTGCCTCTTCTGCAGAAAGTCAGCATTGCAACGGTGCCATCCGCATTGCTGTCGCTCCTCGATTTCCCAACTCAAAGTCCATTACAATGGAACCTCTCTGGCACCCGTGCTCGGCTGCCCAGCATCCCAGGGAGTAGAGCACGAACGGTTGGCCTCTGCACCCACAGCCAAAGAGCCAGGGCAAAATACTTGAGCTGTGCCTCTTCTGCAGAAAGTCAGCTTTGCAACGGTGCCATCCACACTGCTGTCGCTCCTCCATTTCCCAACTCAAAGTCCATTACAATGGAACCTCTTTGGCACCCGTGCTGGCATGCCCAGCATCCCAGGGAGAAGAGCACGAACGGTTGGCCTCTGCTCCCACAGCCGAAGAGCCAGGGCAAAAATCTTGAGGTGTGCCTCTTCTGCAGAATGTCAGCTTTGCAACGGTGCCATCCGCATTGCTGTCGCTCCTCCATTTCCCAGCTCAAAGTCCATTACAATGGAATCTCTCTTTGGCACCCGTGCTGGGCTGCCCAGCAACCCAGGGAGTAGAGCACGAACGGTTGGCCTCTGCTCCCACAGCCGAAGAGCCACGGCAAAAAACTGGAGCTGTTTCTCTTCTGCAGAAAGTTACCTTTGCAACGGTGCCATCCGCTTTGCGGTCGCTCCTCAATTTCCCAACTCAAAGTCCATTATAATGGAAGCTCTGTGGCACCCGTGCTCGGCTGCCCAGCATCCCAGGGAGTAGAGCACGAACGGTTGGCCTCTGCTCCCACAGCCGAAGAGCCAGGGCAAAAAACTTGAGCTGTGCCTCTTCTGCAGAAAGTCACCTTTGCAACGGTGCCATCCGCATTGCTGTCGCTCCTCCACTTCCCAATTAAAAGTCCATTACAATGGAACATCTTTGGCACCCGTGCCCGGCTCCCCAGCATCCCAGGGAGTAGAGCACGAACAGTTGGCCTGTACTACCACAGCCAAAGAGCCAGGGCAAAAAACATGAGCTCTGCCTCTTCTGCAGAAAGTCAGCTTTGCAATGGTGCCATCCGCTTTGCTGTCGCTCCTCGATTTCCCAACTCAAAGTCCATTACAATGGAACCTCTTTGGCACCCGTGCTCGGATGCCCAGCATCCAGGGAGTAGAGCACGAACGGTTGGCCTCTGCTCCCACAGCCGAAGAGCCAGGGCAAAATACTTGAGCTGTGCCTCTTCTGCAGAAAGTCAGCTTTGCAATGGTGCCATCCGCTTTGCTGTCGCTCCTCGATTTCACAACTCAAAGTCCATTACAATGGAACCTCTTTGGCACCCGTGCTGGGATGCCCAGCATCCCAGGGAGTAGAGCACGAACGCTTGGCCTCTGCTCCCACAGCCAAAGAGCCAGGGCAAAAAATATGAGCTCTGCCTCTTCTGCAGAAAGTCAGCTTTGCAACGGTGCCATCCGCACTGCTGTCGCTCCTCCATTTCCCACCTCAAAGTCCATTACAATGGAATCTCTTTGGCACCCGTGCTCGGCTGCCCAGCATCCCAGGGAGTAGAGCACGAACGGTTGGCCTCTGCTCCCACAGCCGAAGAGTCAAGGCAAAAAACTTGAGCTGTGCCTCTTCTGCAGAAAGTCACCTTTGCAACGGTGCCATCCGCATTGCTGTCGCTCTTCCATTTCCCAACTCAAAGTCCATTACAATGGAACCTTTTTGGCACCCGTGCTGGGCTGCCCAGCCTTTCAGGGAGTAGAGCACGAACGGTTGGCCTCTGCTCCCACAGCCGATGAGCCAGGGCAAAAAACTTGAGCTGTGCCTCTTCTGCAGAAAGTCAGCTTTGCAACGGTGCCATCCGCATTGCTGAGGTTCCTCGATTTCCCAACTCAAAGTCCATTACAATGGAACCTCTCTGGCACCCGTGCTCGGCTGCCCAGCGTCCCAGGGAGTAGAGCAAGAACGCTTGGCCTCTGCTCCCACAGCCGAAGAGCCAGGGCAAAAAACATGAGCTCTGCCTCTTCTGCAGAAAGTCAGGTTTGCAACGGTGCCATCCGCTTTGCTGTCGCTCCTCGATTTCACAACTCAAAGTCCATTACAATGGAACCTCTTTGGCACCCGTGCTGGGCTGCCCAGCATCCCAGGCAGAAGAGCACGAACGCTTGGCCTCTGCTCCCACAGCCAAAGAGCCAGGGCAAAAAACATGAGCTCTGCCTCTTCTGCAGAAAGTCAGCTTTGCAACGGTGCCATCCGCACTGCTGTCGCTCCTCCATTTCCCACCTCAAAGTCCATTACAATGGAATCTCTTTGGCACCCGTGCTCGGCTGCCCAGCATCCCAGGGAGTAGAGCACGAACGGTTGGCCTCTGCTCCCACAGACGAAGAGTCAAGGCAAAAAACTTGAGCTGTGCCTCTTCTGCAGAAAGTCAGCTTTGCAACGGTGCCATCCGCACTGCTGTCGCTCCTCCATTTCCCTGCTCAAAGTCCATTACAATGGAAACTCTCTTTGGCACCCGTGCTCGGCTGCCCAGCATCCCAGGGAGTAGAGCACGAACGGTTGGCCTCTGCTCCCACAGCCGAAGAGCCAGGGCAAAAAGCTTGAGCTGTGCCTCTTCTGCAGAAAGTCAGCTTTGCAACGGTGCCATCCGCATTGCTGTTGTTCCTCGATTTCCCAACTCAAAGTCCATTACAATGGAACCTCTTTGGCACCCGTGCTCGGCTGCGCAGCCTCCCAGGGAGTAGAGCACGAACGGTTGGCCTCTGCTCCCACAGCCGAAGAGCCAGTGCAAAAAACTTGAGCTGTGCCTCTTCTGCAGAAAGTCAGCTTTGCAACGGTGCCATCCGCACTGCTGTCGCTCCTCGATTTCCCAACTCAAAGTCCATTACAATGGAACCTCTTTGGCACCCGTGCTGGGCTGCCCAGCATCCCAGGCAAAAGAGCATGAACGGTTGGCCTCTGCTCCCACAGCCGAAGAGCCAGGGCAAAAATCTTGAGCTGTGCCTCTTCTGCAGAATGTCAGCTTTGCAACGGTGCCATCCGCATTGCTGTCGCTCCTCCATTTCCCAGCTCAAAGTCCATTAAAATGGAATCTCTCTTTGGCACCCGTGCTGGGCTGCCCAGCAACCCAGGGAGTAGAGCACGAACGGTTGGCCTCTGGTCCCTCAGCCGAAGAGCCAGGGCAAAAAACTGGAGCTGTTTCTCTTCTGCAGAAAGTTAGCTTTGCAACGGTGCCATCCGCTTTGCGGTCGCTCCTCAATTTCCCAACTCAAAGTCCATTATAATGGAAGCTCTGTGGCACCCGTGCTCGGCTGCCCAGCATCCCAGGGAGAGGAGCACGAACGGTTGGCCTCTGCTCCCACAGCCGAAGAGCCAGGGCAAAAAACTTGAGCTGTGCCTCTTCTGCAGAAAGTCACCTTTGCAACGGTGCCATCCGCATTGCTGTTGTTCCTCCACTTCCCAATTAAAAGTCCATTACAATGGAACCTCTTTGGCACCCGTGCCCGGCTGCCCAGCATCCCAGGCAGTAGAGCACGAACAGTTGGCCTGTACTACCACAGCCAAGGAGCCAGGGCAAAAAACATGAGCTCTGCCTCTTCTGCAGAAAGTCAGCTTTGCAATGGTGCCATCCACTTTGCTGTCGCTCCTCGATTTCACAACTCAAAGTCCATTACAATGGAACCTCTTTGGCACCCGTGCTGGGCTGCCCAGCATCCCAGGGAGTAGAGCACGAACGCTTGGCCTCTGCTCCCACAGCCAAAGAGCCAGGGCAAAAAACATGAGCTCTGCCTCTTCTGCAGAAAGTCAGCTTTGCAACGGTGCCATCCGCACTGCTGTCGCTCCTCCATTTCCCACCTCAAAGTCCATTACACTGGAATGTCTTTGGCACCCGTGCTGGGCTGTCCAGCATCCCAGGGAGTAGAGCACGAACGGTTGGCCTCTGCTCCCACAGCCGAAGAGTCAAGGCAAAAAACCTGAGCTGTGCCTCTTCTGCAGAAAGTCAGCTTTGCAACGGTGCCATCCGCATTGCTGTCACTCCTCGATTTCCCAACTCAAAGTCCATTACAATGGAACCTCTTTGGCACCCGTGCTGGGCTGCCCAACATCCCAGGGAGTAGAGCACGAACGGTTGGCCTCTGCTCCCACAGCCGAAGAGCCATGGCAAAAAACTTGAGCTGTGCCTCTTCTGCAGAAAGTCAGCTTTGCAACGGTGCCATCCGCATTGCTGTCGCTCCTCGATTTCCCAACTCAAAGTCCATTACAATGGAACCTCTTTGGCACCCGTGCTGGGCTGCCCAGCATCCCAGGGAGTAGAGCACGAACGGTTGGCCTCTGCTCCCACAGCCGAAGAGTCAAGGCAAAAAACTTGAGCTGTGCCTCTTCTGCAGAAAGTCAGCATTGCAACGGTGCCATCCGCATTGCTGTCGCTCCTCGATTTCCCAACTCAAAGTCCATTACAATGGAACCTCTCTGGCAACCGTGCTCGGCTGCCCAGCATCCCAGGGAGTAGAGCACGAACGGTTGGCCTCTGCTCCCACAGCCAAAGAGCCAGGGCAAAAAGCTTGAGCTGTGCCTCTTCTGCAGAAAGTCAGCTTTGCAACGGTGCCATCCGCACTGCTGTTGCTCCTCCATTTCCCAACTCAAAGTCCATTACAATGGAACCTCTTTGGCACCCGTGCTGGGCTGCCCAGCATCCCAGGCAGAAGAGCACGAACGGTTGGCCTCTGCTCCCACAGCCGAAGAGCCAGGGCAAAAAGCTTGAGCTGTGCCTCTTCTGCAGAATGTCAGCTTTGCAACGGTGCCATCCGCATTGCTGTCGCTCCTCCATTTCCCAACTCAAAGTCCATTACAATGGAATCTCTCTTTGGCACCCGTGCTGGGCTGCCCAGCAACCCAGGGAGTAGAGCACGAACGGTTGGCCTCTGCTCCCACAGCCGAAGAGCCAGGGCAAAAAACTGGAGCTGTTTCTCTTCTGCAGAAAGTCACATTTGCAACGGTGCCATCCGCATTGCTGTCGCTCCTCCACTTCCCAATTAAAAGTCCATTACAATGGAACCTCTTTGGCACCCGTGCTGGGCTGCCCAGCATCCCAGGGAGTAGAGCACGAGCAGTTGGCCTGTACTACCACAGCCAAGGAGCCAGGGCAAAAAACTTGAGCTGTGCCTCTTCTGCAGAAAGTCAGCTTTGCAGTGGTGCCATCCGCTTTGCTGTCGCTCCTCGATTTCCCAACTCAAAGTCCATTATAATGGAAGCTCTGTGGCACCCGTGCTCGGCTGCCCAGCATCCCAGGGAGTAGAGCACGAACGGTTGGCCTCTGCTCCCATAGCCGAAGAGCCAGGGCAAAAAACTTGAGCTGTGCCTCTTCTGCAGAAAGTCACCTTTGCAACGGTGCCATCCGCATTGCTGTCGCTCCTCCACTTCCCAATTAAAAGTCCATTACAATGGAACCTCTTTGGCACCCGTGCCCGGCTCCCCAGCATCCCAGGGAGTAGAGCACGAACAGTTGGCCTGTACTACCACAGCCAAGGAGCCAGGGCAAAAAACTTGAGCTGTGCCTCTTCTGCAGAAAGTCAGCTTTGCAATGGTGCCATCCGCTTTGCTGTCGCTCCTCGATTTCCCAACTCAAAGTCCATTACAATGGAACCTCTTTGGCACCCGTGCTCGGCTGCCCAGCATCCCAGGGAGTAGAGCACGAACGGTTGGCCTCTGCTCCCACAGCCAAAGAGCCAGGGCAAAATACTTGAGCTGTGCCTCTTCTGCAGAAAGTCAGCTTTGCAACGGTGCCATCCACACTGCTGTCGCTCCTCCATTTCCCAACTCAAAGTCCATTACAATGGAACCTCTTTGGCACCCGTGCTGGGCTGCCCAGCATCCCAGGGAGTAGAGCACGAACGCTTGGCCTCTGCTCCCACAGCCAAAGAGCCAGGGCAAAAAACATGAGCTGTGCCTCTTCTGCAGAAAGTCAGCTTTGCAACGGTGCCATCCGCACTGCTGTCGCTCCTCCATTTCCCACCTCAAAGTCCATTACAATGGAATCTCTTTGGCACCCGTGCTGGGCTGCCCAGCATCCCAGGGAGTAGAGCACGAACGGTTGGCCTCTGCTCCCACAGCCAAAGAGCCAGGGCAAAAAACTTGAGCTGTGCCTCTTCTGCAGAAAGTCAGCTTTGCAACGGTGCCATCCGCATTGCTGAGGTTCCTCGATTTCCCAACTCAAAGTCCATTACAATGGAACCTCTCTGGCACCCGTGCTGGGCTGCCCAGTGTCCCAGGGAGTAGAGCAAGAACGCTTGTCCTCTGCTCCCACAGCTGAAGAGCCAGGGCAAAAAACATGAGCTGTGCCTCTTCTGCAGAAAGTCAGCTTTGCAACGGTGCCATCCGCTTTGCTGTCGCTCCTCGATTTCACAACTCAAAGTCCATTACAATGGAACCTCTTTGGCACCCGTGCTCGGCTGCCCAGCATCCCAGGGAGTAGAGCACGAACGCTTGGCCTCTGCTCCCACAGCCGAAGAGCCAGGGCAAAAAACATGAGCTCTGCCTCTTCTGCAGAAAGTCAGCTTTGCAACGGTGCCATCCGCACTGCTGTCGCTCCTCCATTTCCCACCTCAAAGTCCATTACAATGGAATCTCTTTGGCACCCGTGCTCGGCTGCCCAGCATCCCAGGGAGTAGAGCACGAACGGTTGGCCTCTGCTCCCACAGCCGAAGAGTCAAGGCAAAAAACTTGAGCTGTGCCTCTTCTGCAGAAAGTCAGCTTTGCAACGGTGCCATCCGCATTGCTGTCGCTCCTCCATTTCCCTGCTCAAAGTCCATTACAATGGAAACTCTCTTTGGCACCCTTGCTGGGCTGCCCAGCATCCCAGGGAGTAGAGCACGAACGGTTGGCCTCTGCTCCCACAGCCGAAGAGCCAGGGCAAAAAGCTTGAGCTGTGCCTCTTCTGCAGAAAGTCAGCTTTGCAACGGTGCCATCCGCATTGCTGTTGCTCCTCGATTTCCCAACTCAAAGTCCATTACAATGGAACCTCTCTGGCACCCGTGCTCGGCTGCCCAGCCTCCCAGGGAGTAGAGCACGAACGGTTGGCCTCTGCTCCCACAGCCGAAGAGCCAGGGCAAAAAACTTGAGCTGTGCCTCTTCTGCAGAAAGTCAGCTTTGCAACGGTGCCATCCGCATTGCTGTCGCTCCTCGATTTCCCAACTCAAAGTCCATTACAATGGAACCTCTTTGGCACCCGTGCTGGGCTGCCCAGCATCCCAGGGAGTAGAGCACGAACGGTTGGCCTCTGCTCCCACAGCCGAAGAGTCAAGGCAAAAAACTTGAGCTGTGCCTCTTCTGCAGAAAGTCAGCATTGCAACGGTGCCATCCGCATTGCTGTCGCTCCTCGATTTCCCAACTCAAAGTCCATTACAATGGAACCTCTCTGGCACCCGTGCTCGGCTGCCCAGCATCCCAGGGAGTAGAGCACGAACGGTTGGCCTCTGCACCCACAGCCAAAGAGCCAGGGCAAAATACTTGAGCTGTGCCTCTTCTGCAGAAAGTCAGCTTTGCAACGGTGCCATCCACACTGCTGTCGCTCCTCCATTTCCCAACTCAAAGTCCATTACAATGGAACCTCTTTGGCACCCGTGCTGGCATGCCCAGCATCCCAGGGAGAAGAGCACGAACGGTTGGCCTCTGCTCCCACAGCCGAAGAGCCAGGGCAAAAATCTTGAGGTGTGCCTCTTCTGCAGAATGTCAGCTTTGCAACGGTGCCATCCGCATTGCTGTCGCTCCTCCATTTCCCAGCTCAAAGTCCATTACAATGGAATCTCTCTTTGGCACCCGTGCTGGGCTGCCCAGCAACCCAGGGAGTAGAGCACGAACGGTTGGCCTCTGCTCCCACAGCCGAAGAGCCACGGCAAAAAACTGGAGCTGTTTCTCTTCTGCAGAAAGTTACCTTTGCAACGGTGCCATCCGCTTTGCGGTCGCTCCTCAATTTCCCAACTCAAAGTCCATTATAATGGAAGCTCTGTGGCACCCGTGCTCGGCTGCCCAGCATCCCAGGGAGTAGAGCACGAACGGTTGGCCTCTGCTCCCACAGCCGAAGAGCCAGGGCAAAAAACTGGAGCTGTGCCTCTTCTGCAGAAAGTCACCTTTGCAACGGTGCCATCCGCATTGCTGTCGCTCCTCCACTTCCCAATTAAAAGTCCATTACAATGGAACATCTTTGGCACCCGTGCCCGGCTCCCCAGCATCCCAGGGAGTAGAGCACGAACAGTTGGCCTGTACTACCACAGCCAAAGAGCCAGGGCAAAAAACATGAGCTCTGCCTCTTCTGCAGAAAGTCAGCTTTGCAATGGTGCCATCCGCATTGCTGTCGCTCCTCGATTTCCCAACTCAAAGTCCATTACAATGGAACCTCTTTGGCACCCGTGCTCGGATGCCCAGCATCCAGGGAGTAGAGCACGAACGGTTGGCCTCTGCTCCCACAGCCGAAGAGCCAGGGCAAAATACTTGAGCTGTGCCTCTTCTGCAGAAAGTCAGCTTTGCAATGGTGCCATCCGCTTTGCTGTCGCTCCTCGATTTCACAACTCAAAGTCCATTACAATGGAACCTCTTTGGCACCCGTGCTGGGATGCCCAGCATCCCAGGGAGTAGAGCACGAACGCTTGGCCTCTGCTCCCACAGCCAAAGAGCCAGGGCAAAAAATATGAGCTCTGCCTCTTCTGCAGAAAGTCAGCTTTGCAACGGTGCCATCCGCATTGCTGAGGTTCCTCGATTTCCCAACTCAAAGTCCATTACAATGGAACCTCTCTGGCACCCGTGCTGGGCTGCCCAGCGTCCCAGGGAGTAGAGCAAGAACGCTTGGCCTCTGCTCCCACAGCCGAAGAGCCAGGGCAAAAAACATGAGCTGTGCCTCTTCTGCAGAAAGTCAGCTTTGCAACGGTGCCATCCGCTTTGCTGTCGCTCCTCGATTTCACAACTCAAAGTCCATTACAATGGAACCTCTTTGGCACCCGTGCTCGGCTGCCCAGCATCCCAGGCAGAAGAGCACGAACGCTTGGCCTCTGCTCCCACAGCCAAAGAGCCAGGGCAAAAAACATGAGCTCTGCCTCTTCTGCAGAAAGTCAGCTTTGCAACGGTGCCATCCGCACTGCTGTCGCTCCTCCATTTCCCACCTCAAAGTCCATTACAATGGAATCTCTTTGGCACCCGTGCTCGGCTGCCCAGCATCCCAGGGAGTAGAGCACGAACGGTTGGCCTCTGCTCCCACAGCCGAAGAGTCAAGGCAAAAAACTTGAGCTGTGCCTCTTCTGCAGAAAGTCAGCTTTGCAACGGTGCCATCCGCACTGCTGTCGCTCCTCCATTTCCCTGCTCAAAGTCCATTACAATGGAAACTCTCTTTGGCACCCGTGCTGGGCTGCCCAGCATCCCAGGGAGTAGAGCACGAACGGTTGGCCTCTGCTCCCACAGCCGAAGAGCCAGGGCAAAAAGCTTGAGCTGTGCCTCTTCTGCAGAAAGTCAGCTTTGCAACGGTGCCATCCGCATTGCTGTTGTTCCTCGATTTCCCAACTCAAAGTCCATTACAATGGAACCTCTTTGGCACCCGTGCTCGGCTGCGCAGCCTCCCAGGGAGTAGAGCACGAACGGTTGGCCTCTGCTCCCACAGCCGAAGAGCCAGTGCAAAAAACTTGAGCTGTGCCTCTTCTGCAGAAAGTCAGCTTTGCAACGGTGCCATCCGCACTGCTGTCGCTCCTCGATTTCCCAACTCAAAGTCCATTACAATGGAACCTCTTTGGCACCCGTGCTGGGCTGCCCAGCATCCCAGGCAAAAGAGCATGAACGGTTGGCCTCTGCTCCCACAGCCGAAGAGCCAGGGCAAAAATCTTGAGCTGTGCCTCTTCTGCAGAATGTCAGCTTTGCAACGGTGCCATCCGCATTGCTGTCGCTCCTCCATTTCCCAGCTCAAAGTCCATTAAAATGGAATCTCTCTTTGGCACCCGTGCTGGGCTGCCCAGCAACCCAGGGAGTAGAGCACGAACGGTTGGCCTCTGGTCCCTCAGCCGAAGAGCCAGGGCAAAAAACTGGAGCTGTTTCTCTTCTGCAGAAAGTTAGCTTTGCAACGGTGCCATCCGCTTTGCGGTCGCTCCTCAATTTCCCAACTCAAAGTCCATTATAATGGAAGCTCTGTGGCACCCGTGCTCGGCTGCCCAGCATCCCAGGGAGAGGAGCACGAACGGTTGGCCTCTGCTCCCACAGCCGAAGAGCCAGGGCAAAAAACTTGAGCTGTGCCTCTTCTGCAGAAAGTCACCTTTGCAACGGTGCCATCCGCATTGCTGTTGTTCCTCCACTTCCCAATTAAAAGTCCATTACAATGGAACCTCTTTGGCACCCGTGCCCGGCTGCCCAGCATCCCAGGCAGTAGAGCACGAACAGTTGGCCTGTACTACCACAGCCAAGGAGCCAGGGCAAAAAACATGAGCTCTGCCTCTTCTGCAGAAAGTCAGCTTTGCAATGGTGCCATCCACTTTGCTGTCGCTCCTCGATTTCACAACTCAAAGTCCATTACAATGGAACCTCTTTGGCACCCGTGCTGGGCTGCCCAGCATCCCAGGGAGTAGAGCACGAACGCTTGGCCTCTGCTCCCACAGCCAAAGAGCCAGGGCAAAAAACATGAGCTCTGCCTCTTCTGCAGAAAGTCAGCTTTGCAACGGTGCCATCCGCACTGCTGTCGCTCCTCCATTTCCCACCTCAAAGTCCATTACACTGGAATGTCTTTGGCACCCGTGCTGGGCTGTCCAGCATCCCAGGGAGTAGAGCACGAACGGTTGGCCTCTGCTCCCACAGCCGAAGAGTCAAGGCAAAAAACCTGAGCTGTGCCTCTTCTGCAGAAAGTCAGCTTTGCAACGGTGCCATCCGCATTGCTGTCACTCCTCGATTTCCCAACTCAAAGTCCATTACAATGGAACCTCTTTGGCACCCGTGCTGGGCTGCCCAACATCCCAGGGAGTAGAGCACGAACGGTTGGCCTCTGCTCCCACAGCCGAAGAGCCATGGCAAAAAACTTGAGCTGTGCCTCTTCTGCAGAAAGTCAGCTTTGCAACGGTGCCATCCGCATTGCTGTCGCTCCTCGATTTCCCAACTCAAAGTCCATTACAATGGAACCTCTTTGGCACCCGTGCTGGGCTGCCCAGCATCCCAGGGAGTAGAGCACGAACGGTTGGCCTCTGCTCCCACAGCCGAAGAGTCCAGGCAAAAAACTTGAGCTGTGCCTCTTCTGCAGAAAGTCAGCATTGCAACGGTGCCATCCGCATTGCTGTCGCTCCTCGATTTCCCAACTCAAAGTCCATTACAATGGAACCTCTCTGGCAACCGTGCTCGGCTGCCCAGCATCCCAGGGAGTAGAGCACGAACGGTTGGCCTCTGCTCCCACAGCCAAAGAGCCAGGGCAAAAAGCTTGAGCTGTGCCTCTTCTGCAGAAAGTCAGCTTTGCAACGGTGCCATCCGCATTGCTGTTGCTCCTCCATTTCCCAACTCAAAGTCCATTACAATGGAACCTCTTTGGCACCCGTGCTGGGCTGCCCAGCATCCCAGGCAGAAGAGCACGAACGGTTGGCCTCTGCTCCCACAGCCGAAGAGCCAGGGCAAAAAGCTTGAGCTGTGCCTCTTCTGCAGAATGTCAGCTTTGCAACGGTGCCATCCGCATTGCTGTCGCTCCTCCATTTCCCAACTCAAAGTCCATTACAATGGAATCTCTCTTTGGCACCCGTGCTGGGCTGCCCAGCAACCCAGGGAGTAGAGCACGAACGGTTGGCCTCTGCTCCCACAGCCGAAGAGCCAGGGCAAAAAACTGGAGCTGTTTCTCTTCTGCAGAAAGTCACATTTGCAACGGTGCCATCCGCATTGCTGAGGTTCCTCGATTTCCCAACTCAAAGTCCATTACAATGGAACCTCTCTGGCACCCGTGCTGGGCTGCCCAGTGTCCCAGGGAGTAGAGCAAGAACGCTTGTCCTCTGCTCCCACAGCTGAAGAGCCAGGGCAAAAAACATGAGCTGTGCCTCTTCTGCAGAAAGTCAGCTTTGCAACGGTGCCATCCGCTTTGCTGTCGCTCCTCGATTTCACAACTCAAAGTCCATTACAATGGAACCTCTTTGGCACCCGTGCTCGGCTGCCCAGCATCCCAGGGAGTAGAGCACGAACAGTTGGCCTGTACTACCACAGCCAAGGAGCCAGGGCAAAAAACTTGAGCTGTGCCTCTTCTGCAGAAAGTCAGCTTTGCAATGGTGCCATCCACACTGCTGTCGCTCCTCCATTTCCCAACTCAAAGTCCATTACAATGGAACCTCTTTGGCACCCGTGCTGGGCTGCCCAGCATCCCAGGGAGTAGAGCACGAACGCTTGGCCTCTGCTCCCACAGCCAAAGAGCCAGGGCAAAAAACATGAGCTGTGCCTCTTCTGCAGAAAGTCAGCTTTGCAACGGTGCCATCCGCACTGCTGTCGCTCCTCCATTTCCCACCTCAAAGTCCATTACAATGGAATCTCTTTGGCACCCGTGCTGGGCTGCCCAGCATCCCAGGGAGTAGAGCACGAACGGTTGGCCTCTGCTCCCACAGCCAAAGAGCCAGGGCAAAAAACTTGAGCTGTGCCTCTTCTGCAGAAAGTCAGCTTTGCAACGGTGCCATCCGCATTGCTGAGGTTCCTCGATTTCCCAACTCAAAGTCCATTACAATGGAACCTCTCTGGCACCCGTGCTGGGCTGCCCAGTGTCCCAGGGAGTAGAGCAAGAACGCTTGTCCTCTGCTCCCACAGCTGAAGAGCCAGGGCAAAAAACATGAGCTGTGCCTCTTCTGCAGAAAGTCAGCTTTGCAACGGTGCCATCCGCTTTGCTGTCGCTCCTCGATTTCACAACTCAAAGTCCATTACAATGGAACCTCTTTGGCACCCGTGCTCGGCTGCCCAGCATCCCAGGGAGTAGAGCACGAACGCTTGGCCTCTGCTCCCACAGCCGAAGAGCCAGGGCAAAAAACATGAGCTCTGCCTCTTCTGCAGAAAGTCAGCTTTGCAACGGTGCCATCCGCACTGCTGTCGCTCCTCCATTTCCCACCTCAAAGTCCATTACAATGGAATCTCTTTGGCACCCGTGCTCGGCTGCCCAGCATCCCAGGGAGTAGAGCACGAACGGTTGGCCTCTGCTCCCACAGCCGAAGAGTCAAGGCAAAAAACTTCAGCTGTGCCTCTTCTGCAGAAAGTCAGCTTTGCAACGGTGCCATCCGCATTGCTGTCGCTCCTCCATTTCCCTGCTCAAAGTCCATTACAATGGAAACTCTCTTTGGCACCCTTGCTGGGCTGCCCAGCATCCCAGGGAGTAGAGCACGAACGGTTGGCCTCTGCTCCCACAGCCGAAGAGCCAGGGCAAAAAGCTTGAGCTGTGCCTCTTCTGCAGAAAGTCAGCTTTGCAACGGTGCCATCCGCATTGCTGTTGTTCCTCGATTTCCCAACTCAAAGTCCATTACAATGGAACCTCTCTGGCACCCGTGCTGGGCTGACCAGCCTCCCAGGGAGTAGAGCACGAACGGTTGGCCTCTGCTCCCACAGCCGAAGAGCCAGGGCAAAAAACTTGAGCTGTGCCTCTTCTGCAGAAAGTCAGCTTTGCAACGGTGCCATCCGCACTGCTGTCGCTCCTCGATTTCCCAACTCAAAGTCCATTACAATGGAACATCTTTGGCACCAGTGCTGGGCTGCCCAGCATCCCAGGGAGTAGAGCACGAACGGTTGGCCTCTGCTCCCACAGCCGAAGAGTCAAGGCAAAAAACTTGAGCTGTGCCTCTTCTGCAGAAAGTCAGCTTTGCAACGGTGCCATCCGCATTGCTGTCGCTCCTCGATTTCCCAACTCAAAGTCCATTACAATGGAACCTCTCTGGCACCCGTGCTCGGCTGCCCAGCATCCCAGGGAGTAGAGTACGAACGGTTGGCCTCTGCTCCCACAGCCAAAGAGCCAGGGCAAAATACTTGAGCTCTGCCTCTTCTGCAGAAAGTCAGCTTTGCAACGGTGCCATCCACACTGCTGTCGCTCCTCGATTTCCCAACTCAAAGTCCATTACAATGGAACCTCTTTGGCACCCGTGCTGGGCTGCCCAGCATCCCAGGCAGAAGAGCACGAACGGTTGGCCTCTGCTCCCACAGCCGAAGAGCCAGGGCAAAAATCTTGAGCTGTGCCTCTTCTGCAGAATGTCAGCTTTGCAACGGTGCCATCCGCATTGCTGTCGCTCCTCCATTTCCCAGCTCAAAGTCCATTACAATGGAATCTCTCTTTGGCACCCGTGCTGGGCTGCCCAGCAACCCAGGGAGTAGAGCACGAACGGTTGGCCTCTGCTCCCACAGCCGAAGAGCCAGGGCAAAAAACTGGAGCTGTTTCTCTTCTGCAGAAAGTTACCTTTGCAACGGTGCCATCCGCTTTGCGGTCGCTCCTCCATTTCCCAACTCAAATTCCATTATAATGGAAGCTCTGTGGCACCCGTGCTCGGCTGCCCAGCATCCCAGGGAGTAGAGCACGAACAGTTGGCCTGTACTGCCACAGCCGAAGAGTCAAGGCAAAAAACTTGAGCTGTGCCTCTTCTGCAGAAAGTCAGCTTTGCAACGGTGCCATCCGCACTGCTGTCGCTCCTCGATTTCCCAACTCAAAGTCCATTACAATGGAACCTCTTTGGCACCCGTGCTGGGCTGCCCAGCATCCCAGGGAGTAGAGCACGAACGGTTGGCCTCTGCTCCCACAGCCGAAGAGTCAAGGCAAAAAACTTGAGCTGTGCCTCTTCTGCAGAAAGTCAGCTTTGCAACGGTGCCATCCGCATTGCTGTCGCTCCTCCATTTCCCAACTCAAAGTCCATTACAATGGAACCTCTCTGGCACCCGTGCTGGGCTGCCCAGCATCCCAGGGAGTAGAGCACGAACGGTTGGCCTCTGCTCCCACAGCCAAAGAGCCAGGGCAAAATACTTGAGCTGTGCCTCTTCTGCAGAAAGTCAGCTTTGAAACGGTGCCATCCGCACTGCTGTCGCTCCTCCATTTCCCAACTCAAAGTCCATTACAATGGAACCTCTTTGGAACCCGTGCTGGGCTGCCCAGCATTCCAGGCAGAAGAGCACGAACGGTTGGCCTCTGCTCCCACAGCCGAAGAGCCAGGGCAAAAAACTTGAGGTGTGCCTCTTCTGCAGAATGTCAGCTTTGCAACGGTGCCATCCGCATTGCTGTCGCTCCTCCATTTCCCAACTCAAAGTCCATTACAATGGAAACTTTCTTTGGCACCCGTGCTCGGCTGCCCAGCCTTTCAGGGAGTAGAGCACGAACGGTTGGCCTCTGCTCCCACAGCCGAACAGCCAGGGCAAAAAACTGGAGCTGTGCCTCTTCTGCAGAAAGTCACCTTTGCAACGGTGCCATCCGCATTGCTGTCGCTCATCCACTTCCCAATTAAAAGTCCATTACAATGGAACCTCTTTGGCACCCGTGCCCGGCTGCCCAGCATCCCTGGGAGTAGAGCACGAACGGTTGGCCTCTGCTCCCACAGCCGAAGAGCCAGGGCAAAAAACTTGAGCTGTGCCTCTTCTGCAGAAAGTCACCTTTGCAACGGTGCCATCCGCATTGCTGTCGCTCATCCACTTCCCAATTAAAAGTCCATTACAATGGAACCTCTTTGGCACCCGTGCTGGGCTGCCCAGCATCCCAGGGAGTAGAGCACGAGCAGTTGGCCTGTGCTACCACAGCCAAGGAGCCAGGGCAAAAAACTTGAGCTGTGCCTCTTCTGCAGAAAGTCAGCTTTGCAATGGTGCCATCCGCACTGCTGTCGCTCCTCCATTTCCCAACTCAAAGTCCATTACAATGGAACCTCTCTGGCACCCGTGCTGGGCTGCCCAGCATCCCAGGCAGAAGAGCACGAACGGTTGGCCTCTGCTCCCACAGCCGAAGAGCCAGGGCAAAAATCTTGAGGTGTGCCTCTTCTGCAGAAAGTCAGCTTTGCAATGGTGCCATCCGCATTGCTGTCGCTCTTCGATTTCCCAGCTCAAAGTCCATTACAATGGAATCTCTCTTTGGCACCCGTGCTGGGCTGCCCAGCAACCCAGGGAGTAGAGCACGAACGGTTGGCCTCTGCTCCCACAGACGAAGAGCCAGGGCAAAAAACTGGAGCTGTGCCTCTTCTGCAGAAAGTTACCTTTGCAACGGTGCCATCCGCTTTGCGGTCGCTCCTCAATTTCCCAACTCAAAGTCCATTATAATGGAAGCTCTGTGGCACCCGTGCTCGGCTGCCCAGCATCCCAGGGAGTAGAGCACAAACGGTTGGCCTCTGCTCCCACAGCCGAAGAGCCAGGGCAAAAAACTTGAGCTGTGCCTCTTCTGCAGAAAGTCACCTTTGCAACGGTGCCATCCGCATTGCTGTCGCTCCTCCACTTCCCAATTAAAAGTCCATTACAATGGAACCTCTCTGGCACCCGTGCCCGGCTGCCCAGCATCCCAGGCAGTAGAGCACGAACAGTTGGCCTCTACTCCCACAGCCAAGGAGCCAGGGCAAAAAGCTTGAGCTGTGCCTCTTCTGCAGAAATTCAGCTTTGCAATGTTGCCATCCGCATTGCTGAGGTTCCTCGATTTCCCAATTCAAAGTCCATTACAATGGAACCTCTTTGGCACCCATGCTGGGCTGCCCAGCATCCCAGGGAGTAGAGCACGAACGGTTGGCCTCTGCTCCCACAGCCGAAGAGCCAGGGCAAAAAACTGGAGCTGTGCCTCTTCTGCAGAAAGTCAGCTTTGCAACGGTGCCATCCGCATTGCTGTCGCTCCTCGATTTCCCAACTCAAAGTCCATTACAATGGAACCTCTTTGGCACCCGTGCTGGGCAGCCCAGCTTCCCAGCGAGTAGAGCACGAACGGTTGGCCTCTACTCCCTCAGCCGAAGAGCCAGGGCAAAAACCTTGAGCTGTGCCTCTTCTGCAGAAAGTCAGCTTTGCAACGGTGCCATCCGCATTGCTGTTGCTCCTCGATTTCAAAACTCAAAGTCCATTACAATGGAAACTCTCTGGCACCCGTGCTGGGCTGCCCAGCATCCCAGGGAGTAGAGCAAGAACGGTTGGCCTCTGCTCCCACAGCCGAAGAGCCAGGGCAAAAAACTGGAGCTGTGCCTCTTCTGCAGAAAGTCAGCTTTGCAACGGTGCCATCCGCATTGCTGTTTCTCCTCGATTTCCCAACTCAAAGTCCATTACAATGGAACCTCTTTGGCACCCGTGCTCGGCTGCCCAGCATCCCAGGGAGTAGAGCACGAACGGTTGGCCTCTGCTCCCACAGCCGAAGAGCCAGGGCAAAAAACTTGAGCTGTGCCTCTTCTGCAGAAAGTCAGCTTTGCAACGGTGCCATCCGCATTGCTGTCGCTCCTCCATTTCCCAACTCAAAGTCCATTACAATGGAACCTCTTTAGCACCCGTGCTGGGCTGCCCAGCATCCCAGCGAGTAGAGCACGAACGGTTGGCCTCTGCTCCCACAGCCGAAGAGCCAGGGCAAAAAACTTGAGCTGTGCCTCTTCTGCAGAAAGTCAGCTTTGCAACGGTGCCATCCGCATTGCTGTCGCTCCTCCATTTCCCAACTCAAAGTCCATTACAATGGAACCTCTTTGGCACCCGTGCTGGGCTGCCCAGCATCCCAGGGAGTAGAGCACGAACGGTTGGCCTCTGCTCCCACAGCCGAAGAGCCAGGGCAAAAAACTTGAGCTGTGCCTCTTCTGCAGAAAGACAGCTTCGCAACGGTGCCATCCGCATTGCTGAGGTTCCTCGATTTCCCAACTCAAAGTCCATTACAATGGAACCTCTTTGGCACCCGTGCTGGGCTGCCCAGCAACCCAGGCAGCAGAGCACGAACGGTTGGCCTCTACTCCCTCAGCCGAAGAGCCAGGGCAAAAAACTGGAGCTGTGCCTCTTCTGCAGAAAGTCAGCTTTGCAACGGTGCCATCCGCATTGCTGTCGCTCCTCCATTTCCCAACTCAAAGTCCATTACAATGGAACCTCTTTGGCACCCGTGCTCAGCTGCCCAGCATCCCAGGGAGTAGAGCACGAACGGTTGGCCTCTGCTCCCACAGCCGATGAGCCAGGGGAAGAAACTGGAGCTGTGCCTCTTCTGCAGAAAGTCAGCTTTGCAACGGTGCCATCCACATTGCTGTCGCTCCTCCATTTCCCAACTCAAAGTCCATTACAATGGAACCTCTTTGGCACCCGTGCTGGGCTGCCCAGCATCCCAGGGAGTAGAGCACGAACGGTTGGCCTCTACTCCCACAGCCGATGAGCCAGTTCAAAAAGCTTGAGCTGTGCCTCTTCTGCAGAAAGTCAGCTTTGCAACGGTGCCATCCGCATTGCTGTCGCTCCTCCATTTCCCAACTCAAAGTCCATTACAATGGAACCTCTTTGGCACCCGTGCTCGGCTGCCCAGCATCCCAGCGAGTAGAGCATGAACGGTTGGCCTCTGCTCCCACAGCCAAAGAGCCAGGGCAAAAAACTGGAGCTGTGCCTCTTCTGCAGGAAGTCAGCTTGGCAACGGTGCCATCCGCATTGCTGTCGCTCCTCCATTTCCCAACTCAAAGTCCATTACAATGGAAACTCTCTGGCACCTGTGCTCAGCTGCCCAGCATCCCAGGGAGTAGAGCACGAACGGTTGGCCTCTGCTCCCACAGCCGAAGAGCCAGGGCAAAAAACTGGAGCTGTGCCTCTTCTGCAGAAAGACAGCTTCGCAACGGTGCCATCCGCATTGCTGTCGCTCCTCGATTTCCCAACTCAAAGTCCATTACAATGGGACCTCTTTGGCACCCGTGCTGGGCTGCCCAGCATCCCAGACAGTAGAGCACGAACGGTTGGCCTCTGCTCCCACAGCCGAAGAGCCAGGGCAAAAAACTGGAGCTGTGCCTCTTCTGCAGAAAGTCAGCTTTGCAACGGTGCCATCCGCATTGCTGTTGCTCCTCGATTTCCCAACTCAAAGTCCATTAAATGGAACCTCTTTGGCATCCGAGCTGGGCTGCCCAGCATCCCAGGGAGTAGAGCACGAACGGTTGGCCTCTGCTCCCACAGCCGAAGAGCCAGGGCAAAAAACTTGAGCTGTGCCTCTTCTGCAGAAAGTCAGCTTTGCAACGGTGCCATCCGCATTGCTGTTGCTCCTCCATTTCCCAACTCAAAGTCCATTACAATGGAACCTCTTTGGCACCCGTGCCCGGCTGCCCAGCATCCCAGCGAGTAGAGCACGAACGGTTGGCCTCTGCTCCCACAGCCGAAGAGCCAGGGCAAAAAACTTGAGCTGTGCCTCTTCTGCAGAAAGTCAGATTTGCAACGGTGCCATCCGCATTGCTGTCGCTCCTCGATTTCCCAACTCAAAGTCCATTATAATGGAACCCCTTTGGCACCCGTGCTGGGCTGCCCAGCTTCCCAGCGAGTAGAGCACGAACGGTTGGCCTCTACTCCCTCAGCCGAAGAGCCAGGGCAAAAAGCTTGAGCTGTGCCTCTTCTGCAGAAAGTCAGCTTTGCAACGGTGCCATCCGCATTGCTGTCGCTTCTCGATTTCAAAACTCAAAGTCCATTACAATGGAAACTCTCTGGCACCCGTGCTGGGCTGCCCAGCATCCCAGGGAGTAGAGCACGAACGGTTGGCCTCTGCTCCCACAGCCGAAGAGCCAGGGCAAAAAACATGAGCTGTGCCTCTTCTGCAGAAAGTCACCTTTGCAACGGTGCCATCCGCATTGCTGTTTCTCCTCGATTTCCCAACTCAAAGTCCATTACAATGGAACCTCTTTGGCACCCGTGCTCGGCTGCCCAGCATCCCAGCGAGTAGAGCACGAACGGTTGGCCTCTGCTCCCACAGCCGAAGAGCCAGGGCAAAAAACTTGAGCTGTGCCTCTTCTGCAGAAAGTCAGCTTTGCAACGGTGCCATCCGCATTGCTGTCGCTCCTCGATTTCCCAACTCAAAGTCCATTACAATGGAACCTCTTTAGCACCCGTGCTGGGCTGCCCAGCATCCCAGCGAGTAGAGCACGAACGGTTGGCCTCTGCTCCCACAGCCGAAGAGCCAGGGCAAAAAACTTGAGCTGTGCCTCTTCTGCAGAAAGTCAGCTTTGCAACGGTGCCATCCGCATTGCTGTCGCTCCTCCATTTCCCAACTCAAAGTCCATTACAATGGAACCTCTTTGGCACCCGTGCTGGGCTGCCCAGCATCCCAGGGAGTAGAGCACGAACGGTTGGCCTCTGCTCCCACAGCCGAAGAGCCAGGGCAAAAAACTGGAGCTGTGCCTCTTCTGCAGAAAGTCAGCTTTGCAACGGTGCCATCCGCATTGCTGTTGCTCCTCGATTTCCCAACTCAAAGTCCATTACAATGGAACCTCTTTGGCACCCGTGCTCGGCTGCCCAGCATCCCTGGGAGTAGAGCACGAACGGTTGGCCTCTGCTCCCACAGCCGAAGAGCCAGGGCAAAAAACTGGAGCTGTGCCTCTTCTGCAGAAAGTCAGCTTTGCAACGGTGCCATCCGCATTGCTGTCGCTCCTCGATTTCCCAACTCAAAGTCCATTACAATGGAACCTCTTTGGCACCCGTGCTGGGCTGCCCAGCATCCCAGGCAGTAGAGCACGAACGGTTGGACTCTGTTCCCACAGCCAAAGAGCCAGGGCAAAAAACTTGAGCTGTGCCTCTTCTGCAGAAAGTCAGCTTTGCAACGGTGCCATCCGCATTGCTGTCGCTCCTCCATTTCCCAACTCAAAGTCCATTACAATGGAACCACTTTGGCACCCGTGCTCAGCTGCCCAGCATCCCAGGGAGTAGAGCAAGAACGGTTGGCCTCTGCTCCCACAGCCGAAGAGCCAGGGCAAAAAACTTGAGCTGTGCCTCTTCTGCAGAAAGTCAGCTTTGCAACGGTGCCATCCGCATTGCTGTCGCTCCTCCATTTCCCAACTCAAAGTCCATTACAATGGAACCTCTTTGGCACCTGTGCTCGGCTGCCCAGTATCCCAGGCAGTAGAGCACGAATGGTTGGCCTCTGCTCCCACAGCCGAAGGTCCAGGGCAAAAAACTTGAGCTGTGCCTCTTCTGCAGAAAGTCAGCTTTGCAACGGTGCCATCCGCATTGCTGTCGCTCCTCCATTTCCCAACTCAAAGTCCATTACAATGGAACCTCTTTGGCACCCGTGCTGGGCTGCCCAGCATCCCAGGCAGTAGAGCACGAACGGTTGGCCTCTGCTCCCACAGCCGATGAGCCAGGGGAAGAAACTGGAGCTGTGCCTCTTCTGCAGAAAGTCAGCTTTGCAACGGTGCCATCCACATTGCTGTTGCTCCTCCATTTCCCAACTCAAAGTCCATTACAATGGAACCTCTTTGGCACCCGTGCTGGGCTGCCCAGCATCCCAGGGAGTAGAGCACGAACGGTTGGCCTCTACTCCCTCAGCCGAAGAGCCAGGGCAAAAAACTGGAGCTGTGCCTCTTCTGCAGAAAGTCAGCTTTGCAACGGTGCCATCCGCATTGCTGTCGCTCCTCCATTTCCCAACTCAAAGTCCATTACAATGGAACCTCTTTGGCACCCGTGCTCAGCTGCCCAGCATCCCAGGGAGTAGAGCACGAACGGTTGGCCTGTGCTCCCACAGCCGATGAGCCAGGGGAAGAAACTGGAGCTGTGCCTCTTCTGCAGAAAGTCAGCTTTGCAACGGTGCCATCCACATTGCTGTCGCTCCTCGATTTCCCAACTCAAAGTCCATTACAATGGAACCTCTTTGGCACCCGTGCTGGGCTGCCCAGCATCCCAGGGAGTAGAGCACGAACGGTTGGCCTCTACTCCCACAGCCGATGAGCCAGTTCAAAAAGCTTGAGCTGTGCCTCTTCTGCAGAAAGTCAGCTTTGCAACGGTGCCATCCGCATTGCTGTCGCTCCTCCATTTCCCAACTCAAAGTCCATTACAATGGAACCTCTTTGGCACCCGTGCTCGGCTGCCCAGCATCCCAGCGAGTAGAGCATGAACGGTTGGCCTCTGCTCCCACAGCCAAAGAGCCAGGGCAAAAAACTGGAGCTGTGCCTCTTCTGCAGGAAGTCAGCTTTGCAACGGTGCCATCCGCATTGCTGTCGCTCCTCCATTTCCCAACTCAAAGTCCATTACAATGGAAACTCTCTGGCACCTGTGCTCAGCTGCCCAGCATCCCAGGGAGTAGAGCACGAACGGTTGGCCTCTGCTCCCACAGCCGAAGAGCCAGGGCAAAAAACTGGAGCTGTGCCTCTTCTGCAGAAAGACAGCTTCGCAACGGTGCCATCCGCATTGCTGTCGCTCCTCGATTTCCCAACTCAAAGTCCATTACAATGGGACCTCTTTGGCACCCGTGCTGGGCTGCCCAGCATCCCAGGGAGTAGAGCACGAACGGTTGGCCTCTGCTCCCACAGCCGAAGAGCCAGGGCAAAAAACTGGAGCTGTGCCTCTTCTGCAGAAAGTCAGCTTTGCAACGGTGCCATCCGCATTGCTGTTGCTCCTCGATTTCCCAACTCAAAGTCCATTAAATGGAACCTCTTTGGCACCCGTGCTGGGCTGCCCAGCATCCCAGGGAGTAGAGCACGAACGGTTGGCCTCTGCTCCCACAGCCGAAGAGCCAGGGCAAAAAACTTGAGCTGTGCCTCTTCTGCAGAAAGTCAGCTTTGCAACGGTGCCATCCGCATTGCTGTTGCTCCTCCATTTCCCAACTCAAAGTCCATTACAATGGAACCTCTTTGGCACCCGTGCCCGGCTGCCCAGCATCCCAGCGAGTAGAGCACGAACGGTTGGCCTCTGCTCCCACAGCCGAAGAGCCAGGGCAAAAAACTTGAGCTGTGCCTCTTCTGCAGAAAGTCAGATTTGCAACGGTGCCATCCGCATTGCTGTCGCTCCTCCATTTCCCAACTCAAAGTCCATTATAATGGAACCCCTTTGGCACCCGTGCTGGGCTGCCCAGCTTCCCAGCGAGTAGAGCACGAACGGTTGGCCTCTACTCCCTCAGCCGAAGAGCCAGGGCAAAAAGCTTGAGCTGTGCCTCTTCTGCAGAAAGTCAGCTTTGCAACGGTGCCATCCGCATTGCTGTCGCTCCTCGATTTCAAAACTCAAAGTCCATTACAATGGAAACTCTCTGGCACCCGTGCTGGGCTGCCCAGCATCCCAGGGAGTAGAGCACGAACGGTTGGCCTCTGCTCCCACAGCCGAAGAGCCAGGGCAAAAAACATGAGCTGTGCCTCTTCTGCAGAAAGTCACCTTTGCAACGGTGCCATCCGCATTGCTGTTTCTCCTCGATTTCCCAACTCAAAGTCCATTACAATGGAACCTCTTTGGCACCCGTGCTCGGCTGCCCAGCATCCCAGCGAGTAGAGCACGAACGGTTGGCCTCTGCTCCCACAGCCGAAGAGCCAGGGCAAAAAACTTGAGCTGTGCCTCTTCTGCAGAAAGTCAGCTTTGCAACGGTGCCATCCGCATTGCTGTCGCTCCTCGATTTCCCAACTCAAAGTCCATTACAATGGAACCTCTTTAGCACCCGTGCTGGGCTGCCCAGCATCCCAGCGAGTAGAGCACGAACGGTTGGCCTCTGCTCCCACAGCCGAAGAGCCAGGGCAAAAAACTTGAGCTGTGCCTCTTCTGCAGAAAGTCAGCTTTGCAACGGTGCCATCCGCATTGCTGTCGCTCCTCCATTTCCCAACTCAAAGTCCATTACAATGGAACCTCTTTGGCACCCGTGCTGGGCTGCCCAGCATCCCAGGGAGTAGAGCACGAACGGTTGGCCTCTGCTCCCACAGCCGAAGAGCCAGGGCAAAAAACTGGAGCTGTGCCTCTTCTGCAGAAAGTCAGCTTTGCAACGGTGCCATCCGCATTGCTGTTGCTCCTCGATTTCCCAACTCAAAGTCCATTACAATGGAACCTCTTTGGCACCCGTGCTCGGCTGCCCAGCATCCCTGGGAGTAGAGCACGAACGGTTGGCCTCTGCTCCCACAGCCGAAGAGCCAGGGCAAAAAACTGGAGCTGTGCCTCTTCTGCAGAAAGTCAGCTTTGCAACGGTGCCATCCGCATTGCTGTCGCTCCTCGATTTCCCAACTCAAAGTCCATTACAATGGAACCTCTTTGGCACCCGTGCTGGGCTGCCCAGCATCCCAGGCAGTAGAGCACGAACGGTTGGACTCTGTTCCCACAGCCAAAGAGCCAGGGCAAAAAACTTGAGCTGTGCCTCTTCTGCAGAAAGTCAGCTTTGCAACGGTGCCATCCGCATTGCTGTCGCTCCTCCATTTCCCAACTCAAAGTCCATTACAATGGAACCACTTTGGCACCCGTGCTCAGCTGCCCAGCATCCCAGGGAGTAGAGCAAGAACGGTTGGCCTCTGCTCCCACAGCCGAAGAGCCAGGGCAAAAAACTTGAGCTGTGCCTCTTCTGCAGAAAGTCAGCTTTGCAACGGTGCCATCCGCATTGCTGTCGCTCCTCCATTTCCCAACTCAAAGTCCATTACAATGGAACCTCTTTGGCACCTGTGCTCGGCTGCCCAGTATCCCAGGCAGTAGAGCACGAATGGTTGGCCTCTGCTCCCACAGCCGAAGGTCCAGGGCAAAAAACTTGAGCTGTGCCTCTTCTGCAGAAAGTCAGCTTTGCAACGGTGCCATCCGCATTGCTGTCGCTCCTCCATTTCCCAACTCAAAGTCCATTACAATGGAACCTCTTTGGCACCCGTGCTGGGCTGCCCAGCATCCCAGGCAGTAGAGCACGAACGGTTGGCCTCTGCTCCCACAGCCGATGAGCCAGGGGAAGAAACTGGAGCTGTGCCTCTTCTGCAGAAAGTCAGCTTTGCAACGGTGCCATCCACATTGCTGTTGCTCCTCCATTTCCCAACTCAAAGTCCATTACAATGGAACCTCTTTGGCACCCGTGCTGGGCTGCCCAGCATCCCAGGGAGTAGAGCACGAACGGTTGGCCTCTACTCCCACAGCCGATGAGCCAGTTCAAAAAGCTTGAGCTGTGCCTCTTCTGCAGAAAGTCAGCTTTGCAACGGTGCCATCCGCATTGCTGTCGCTCCTCCATTTCCCAACTCAAAGTCCATTACAATGGAACCTCTTTGGCACCCGTGCTCGGCTGCCCAGCATCCCAGCGAGTAGAGCATGAACGGTTGGCCTCTGCTCCCACAGCCAAAGAGCCAGGGCAAAAAACTGGAGCTGTGCCTCTTCTGCAGAAAGTCAGCTTTGCAACGGTGCCATCCGCATTGCTGTCGCTCCTCCATTTCCCAACTCAAAGTCCATTACAATGGAAACTCTCTGGCACCTGTGCTCAGCTGCCCAGCATCCCAGGCAGTAGAGCACGAACGGTTGGCCTCTGCTCCCACAGCTGAAGAGCCAGGGCAAAAAACTGGAGCTGTGCCTCTTCTGCAGAAAGACAGCTTCGCAACGGTGCCATCCGCATTGCTGTCGCTCCTCGATTTCCCAACTCAAAGTCCATTACAATGGGACCTCTTTGGCACCCGTGCTGGGCTGCCCAGCATCCCAGGCAGTAGAGCACGAAAGGTTGGCCTCTGCTCCCACAGCCGAAGAGCCAGGGCAAAAAACTTGAGCTGTGCCTCTTCTGCAGAAAGTCAGCTTTGCAACGGTGCCATCCGCATTGCTGTCGCTCCTCCATTTCCCAACTCAAAGTCCATTACAATGGAACCTCTTTGGCACCCGTGCTGGGCTGCCCAGCATCCCAGCGAGTAGAGTACGAACGGTTGGCCTCTGCTCCCACAGCCGAAGAGCCAGGGCAAAAAACTTGAGCTGTGCCTCTTCTGCAGAAAGTCAGATTTGCAACGGTGCCATCCGCATTGCTGTCGCTCCTCCATTTCCCAACTCAAAGTCCATTATAATGGAACCTCTTTGGCACCCTTGCTGGGCTGCCCAGCTTCCCAGCGAGTAGAGCACGAACGATTGGCCTCTACTCCCTCAGCCGAAGAGCCAGGGCAAAAAGCTTGAGCTGTGCCTCTTCTGCAGAAAGTCAGCTTTGCAACGGTGCCATCCGCATTGCTGTCGCTCCTCCATTTCAAAACTCAAAGTCCATTACAATGGAAACTCTCTGGCACCCGTGCTGGGCTGCCCAGCATCCCAGGGAGTAGAGCACGAACGGTTGGCCTCTGCTCCCACAGCTGAAGAGCCAGGGCAAAAAACTTGAGCTGTGCCTCTTCTGCAGAAAGTCAGCTTTGCAACGGTGCCATCCGCATTGCTGTTTCTCCTCGATTTCCCAACTCAAAGTCCATTACAATGGAACCTCTTTGGCACCCGTGCTGGGCTGCCCAGCATCCCAGGGAGTAGAGCACGAACGTTTGGCCTCTGCTCCCACAGCCGAAGAGCCAGGGCAAAAAACTTGAGCTGTGCCTCTTCTGCAGAAAGTCAGCTTTGCAACGGTGCCATCCGCATTGCTGTCGCTCCTCGATTTCCCAACTCAAAGTCCATTACAATGGAACCTCTTTAGCACCCGTGCTGGGCTGCCCAGTATCCCAGCGAGTAGAGCACGAACGGTTGGCCTCTGCTCCCACAGCCAAAGAGCCAGGGCAAAAAACTTGAGCTGTGCCTCTTCTGCAGAAAGTCAGCTTTGCAACGGTGCCATCCGCATTGCTGTCGCTCCTCCATTTCCCAACTCAAAGTCCATTACAATGGAACCTCTTTGGCACCCGTGCTGGGCTGCCCAGCATCCCAGGGAGTAGAGCACGAACGGTTGGCCTCTGCTCCCACAGCCGAAGAGCCAAGGCAAAAAACTGGAGCTGTGCCTCTTCTGCAGAAAGTCAGCTTTGCAACGGTGCCATCCGCATTGCTGTTGCTCCTCGATTTCCCAACTCAAAGTCCATTACAATGGAACCTCTTTGGCACCCGTGCTCGGCTGCCCAGCATCCCTGGGAGTAGAGCACGAACGGTTGGCCTCTGCTCCCACAGCCGAAGAGCCAGGGCAAAAAACTTGAGCTGTGCCTCTTCTGCAGAAAGTCAGCTTTGCAACGGTGCCATCCGCATTGCTGTCGCTCCTCGATTTCCCAACTCAAAGTCCATTACAATGGAACCTCTTTGGCACCCGTGCTGGGCTGCCCAGCATCCCAGGCAGTAGAGCACGAACGGTTGGACTCTGTTCCCACAGCCAAAGAGCCAGGGCAAAAAACTTGAGCTGTGCCTCTTCTGCAGAAAGTCAGCTTTGCAACGGTGCCATCCGCATTGCTGTCGCTCCTCCATTTCCCAACTCAAAGTCCATTACAATGGAACCTCTTTGGCACCCGTGCTGGGCTGCCCAGCATCCCAGGCAGTAGAGCACGAACGGTTGGCCTCTGCTCCCACAGCCGATGAGCCAGGGGAAGAAACTGGAGCTGTGCCTCTTCTGCAGAAAGTCAGCTTTGCAACGGTGCCATCCACATTGCTGTTGCTCCTCCATTTCCCAACTCAAAGTCCATTACAATGGAACCTCTTTGGCACCCGTGCTGGGCTGCCCAGCATCCCAGGGAGTAGAGCACGAACGGTTGGCCTCTACTCCCACAGCCGATGAGCCAGTTCAAAAAGCTTGAGCTGTGCCTCTTCTGCAGAAAGTCAGCTTTGCAACGGTGCCATCCGCATTGCTGTCGCTCCTCCATTTCCCAACTCAAAGTCCATTACAATGGAACCTCTTTGGCACCCGTGCTCGGCTGCCCAGCATCCCAGCGAGTAGAGCATGAACGGTTGGCCTCTGCTCCCACAGCCAAAGAGCCAGGGCAAAAAACTGGAGCTGTGCCTCTTCTGCAGAAAGTCAGCTTTGCAACGGTGCCATCCGCATTGCTGTCGCTCCTCCATTTCCCAACTCAAAGTCCATTACAATGGAAACTCTCTGGCACCTGTGCTCAGCTGCCCAGCATCCCAGGCAGTAGAGCACGAACGGTTGGCCTCTGCTCCCACAGCCGAAGAGCCAGGGCAAAAAACTTGAGCTGTGCCTCTTCTGCAGAAAGTCAGCTTTGCAACGGTGCCATCCGCATTGCTGTCGCTCCTCGATTTCCCAACTCAAAGTCCATTACAATGGAACCTCTTTAGCACCCGTGCTGGGCTGCCCAGCATCCCAGCGAGTAGAGCACGAACGGTTGGCCTCTGCTCCCACAGCCGAAGAGCCAGGGCAAAAAACTTGAGCTGTGCCTCTTCTGCAGAAAGTCAGCTTTGCAACGGTGCCATCCGCATTGCTGTCGCTCCTCCATTTCCCAACTCAAAGTCCATTACAATGGAACCTCTTTGGCACCCGTGCTGGGCTGCCCAGCATCCCAGGGAGTAGAGCACGAACGGTTGGCCTCTGCTCCCACAGCCGAAGAGCCAGGGCAAAAAACTGGAGCTGTGCCTCTTCTGCAGAAAGTCAGCTTTGCAACGGTGCCATCCGCATTGCTGTTGCTCCTCGATTTCCCAACTCAAAGTCCATTACAATGGAACCTCTTTGGCACCCGTGCTCGGCTGCCCAGCATCCCTGGGAGTAGAGCACGAACGGTTGGCCTCTGCTCCCACAGCCGAAGAGCCAGGGCAAAAAACTGGAGCTGTGCCTCTTCTGCAGAAAGTCAGCTTTGCAACGGTGCCATCCGCATTGCTGTCGCTCCTCCATTTCCCAACTCAAAGTCCATTACAATGGAACCACTTTGGCACCCGTGCTCGGCTGCCCAGCATCCCTGGGAGTAGAGCACGAACGGTTGGCCTCTGCTCCCACAGCCGAAGAGCCAGGGCAAAAAACTGGAGCTGTGCCTCTTCTGCAGAAAGTCAGCTTTGCAACGGTGCCATCCGCATTGCTGTCGCTCCTCCATTTCCCAACTCAAAGTCCATTACAATGGAACCTCTTTGGCACCTGTGCTCGGCTGCCCAGTATCCCAGGCAGTAGAGCACGAATGGTTGGCCTCTGCTCCCACAGCCGAAGGTCCAGGGCAAAAAACTTGAGCTGTGCCTCTTCTGCAGAAAGTCAGCTTTGCAACGGTGCCATCCGCATTGCTGTCGCTCCTCCATTTCCCAACTCAAAGTCCATTACAATGGAACCTCTTTGGCACCCGTGCTGGGCTGCCCAGCATCCCAGGGAGTAGAGCACGAACCGTTGGCCTCTGCTCCCACAGCCGATGAGCCAGGGGAAGAAACTGGAGCTGCGCCTCTTCTGCAGAAAGTCAGCTTTGCAACGGTGCCATCCACATTGCTGTTGCTCCTCCATTTCCCAACTCAAAGTCCTTTACAATGGAACCTCTTTGGCACCCGTGCTGGGCTGCCCAGCATCCCAGGGAGTAGAGCACGAACGGTTGGCCTCTACTCCCACAGCCGATGAGCCAGTTCAAAAAGCTTGAGCTGTGCCTCTTCTGCAGAAAGTCAGCTTTGCAACGGTGCCATCCGCATTGCTGTCGCTCCTCCATTTCCCAACTCAAAGTCCATTACAATGGAACCTCTTTGGCACCCGTGCTCGGCTGCCCAGCATCCCAGCGAGTAGAGCATGAACGGTTGGCCTCTGCTCCCACAGCCAAAGAGCCAGGGCAAAAAACTGGAGCTGTGCCTCTTCTGCAGAAAGTCAGCTTTGCAACGGTGCCATCCGCATTGCTGTCGCTCCTCCATTTCCCAACTCAAAGTCCATTACAATGGAAACTCTTTGGCACCTGTGCTCAGCTGCCCAGCATCCCAGGCAGTAGAGCACGAACGGTTGGCCTCTGCTCCCACAGCTGAAGAGCCAGGGCAAAAAACTGGAGCTGTGCCTCTTCTGCAGAAAGACAGCTTCGCAACGGTGCCATCCGCATTGCTGTCGCTCCTCCATTTCCAAACTCAAAGTCCATTACAATGGAACCTCTTTGGCACCCGTGCTGGGCTGCCCAGCATCCCAGACAGTAGAGCACGAACGGTTGGCCTCTGCTCCCACAGCCGAAGAGCCAGGGCAAAAAACTGGAGCTGTGCCTCTTCTGCAGAAAGTCAGCTTTGCAACGGTGCCATCCGCATTGCTGTTGCTCCTCGATTTCCCAACTCAAAGTCCATTAAATGGAACCTCTTTGGCACCCGTGCTGGGCTGCCCAGCATGCCAGGGAGTAGAGCACGAACGGTTGGCCTCTGCTCCCACAGCCGAAGAGCCAGGGCAAAAAACTTGAGCTGTGCCTCTTCTGCAGAAAGTCAGCTTTGCAACGGTGCCATCCGCATTGCTGTCGCTCCTCCATTTCCCAACTCAAAGTCCATTACAATGGAACCTCTTTGGCACCCGTGCTGGGCTGCCCAGCATCCCAGCGAGTAGAGTACGAACGGTTGGCCTCTGCTCCCACAGCCGAAGAGCCAGGGCAAAAAACTAGAGCTGTGCCTCTTCTGCAGAAAGTCAGATTTGCAACGGTGCCATCCGCATTGCTGTCGCTGCTCGATTTCCCAACTCAAAGTCCATTATAATGGAACCTCTTTGGCACCCTTGCTGGGCTGCCCAGCTTCCCAGCGAGTAGAGCACGAACGGTTGGCCTCTACTCCCTCAGCCGAAGAGCCAGGGCAAAAAGCTTGAGCTGTGCCTCTTCTGCAGAAAGTCAGCTTTGCAACGGTGCCATCCGCATTGCTGTCGCTCCTCGATTTCAAAACTCAAAGTCCATTACAATGGAAACTCTCTGGCACCTGTGCTGGGCTGCCCAGCATCCCAGCGAGTAGAGCACGAACGGTTGGCCTCTGCTCCCACAGCCGAAGAGCCAGGGCAAAAAACTTGAGCTGTGCCTCTTCTGCAGAAAGTCAGCTTTGCAACGGTGCCATCCGCATTGCTGTTTCTCCTCGATTTCCCAACTCAAAGTCCATTACAATGGAACCTCTTTGGCACCCGTGCTGGGCTGCCCAGCATCCCAGGGAGTAGAGCACGAACGGTTGGCCTCTGCTCCCACAGCCGAAGAGCCAGGGCAAAAAACTTGAGCTGTGCCTCTTCTGCAGAAAGTCAGCTTTGCAACTGTGCCATCCGCATTGCTGTCGCTCCTCCATTTCCCAACTCAAAGTCCATTACAATGGAACCTCTTTAGCACCCGTGCTGGGCTGCCCAGCATCCCAGGGAGTAGAGCACGAACGGTTGGCCTCTGCTCCCACAGCCGAAGAGCCAGGGCAAAAAACTTGAGCTGTGCCTCTTCTGCAGAAAGTCAGCTTTGCAACGGTGCCATCCGCATTGCTGTCGCTCCTCCATTTCCCAACTCAAAGTCCATTACAATGGAACCTCTTTGGCACCCGTGCTGGGCTGCCCAGCATCCCAGGGAGTAGAGCACGAACGGTTGGCCTCTGCTCCCACAGCCGAAGAGCCAGGGCAAAAAACTGGAGCTGTGCCTCTTCTGCAGAAAGTCAGCTTTGCAACGGTGCCATCCGCATTGCTGTTGCTCCTCGATTTCCCAACTCAAAGTCCATTACAATGGAACCTCTTTGGCACCCGTGCTCGGCTGCCCAGCATCCCTGGGAGTAGAGCACGAACGGTTGGCCTCTGCTCCCACAGCCGAAGAGCCAGGGCAAAAAACTGGAGCTGTGCCTCTTCTGCAGAAAGACAGCTTTGCAACGGTGCCATCCGCATTGCTGTCGCTCCTCGATTTCCCAACTCAAAGTCCATTACAATGGAACCTCTTTGGCACCCGTGCTGGGCTGCCCAGCAACCCAGGCAGCAGAGCACGAACGGTTGGCCTCTACTCCCTCAGCCGAAGAGCCAGGGCAAAAAACTGGAGCTGTGCCTCTTCTGCAGAAAGTCAGCTTTGCAACGGTGCCATCCGCATTGCTGTCGCTCCTCCATTTCCCAACTCAAAGTCCATTACAATGGAACCTCTTTGGCACCCGTGCTCAGCTGCCCAGCATCCCAGGGAGTAGAGCACGAACGGTTGGCCTCTGCTCCCACAGCCGATGAGCCAGGGGAAGAAACTGGAGCTGTGCCTCTTCTGCAGAAAGTCAGC
This sequence comes from Psittacula echo, assembly GCF_963264785.1. Classification (NCBI taxonomy): domain Eukaryota; kingdom Metazoa; phylum Chordata; class Aves; order Psittaciformes; family Psittacidae; genus Psittacula; species Psittacula echo. The sequence continues at coordinate 154,742 of NW_027664171.1, forward strand.
TTTGCAACGGTGCCATCCACATTGCTGTCGCTCCTCCATTTCCCAACTCAAAGTCCATTACAATGGAACCTCTTTGGCACCCGTGCTGGGCTGCCCAGCATCCCAGGGAGTAGAGCACGAACGGTTGGCCTCTACTCCCACAGCCGATGAGCCAGTTCAAAAAGCTTGAGCTGTGCCTCTTCTGCAGAAAGTCAGCTTTGCAACGGTGCCATCCGCATTGCTGTCGCTCCTCCATTTCCCAACTCAAAGTCCATTACAATGGAACCTCTTTGGCACCCGTGCTCGGCTGCCCAGCATCCCAGCGAGTAGAGCATGAACGGTTGGCCTCTGCTCCCACAGCCAAAGAGCCAGGGCAAAAAACTGGAGCTGTGCCTCTTCTGCAGGAAGTCAGCTTGGCAACGGTGCCATCCGCATTGCTGTCGCTCCTCCATTTCCCAACTCAAAGTCCATTACAATGGAAACTCTCTGGCACCTGTGCTCAGCTGCCCAGCATCCCAGGGAGTAGAGCACGAACGGTTGGCCTCTGCTCCCACAGCCGAAGAGCCAGGGCAAAAAACTGGAGCTGTGCCTCTTCTGCAGAAAGACAGCTTCGCAACGGTGCCATCCGCATTGCTGTCGCTCCTCGATTTCCCAACTCAAAGTCCATTACAATGGGACCTCTTTGGCACCCGTGCTGGGCTGCCCAGCATCCCAGACAGTAGAGCACGAACGGTTGGCCTCTGCTCCCACAGCCGAAGAGCCAGGGCAAAAAACTGGAGCTGTGCCTCTTCTGCAGAAAGTCAGCTTTGCAACGGTGCCATCCGCATTGCTGTTGCTCCTCGATTTCCCAACTCAAAGTCCATTAAATGGAACCTCTTTGGCATCCGAGCTGGGCTGCCCAGCATCCCAGGGAGTAGAGCACGAACGGTTGGCCTCTGCTCCCACAGCCGAAGAGCCAGGGCAAAAAACTTGAGCTGTGCCTCTTCTGCAGAAAGTCAGCTTTGCAACGGTGCCATCCGCATTGCTGTTGCTCCTCCATTTCCCAACTCAAAGTCCATTACAATGGAACCTCTTTGGCACCCGTGCCCGGCTGCCCAGCATCCCAGCGAGTAGAGCACGAACGGTTGGCCTCTGCTCCCACAGCCGAAGAGCCAGGGCAAAAAACTTGAGCTGTGCCTCTTCTGCAGAAAGTCAGATTTGCAACGGTGCCATCCGCATTGCTGTCGCTCCTCGATTTCCCAACTCAAAGTCCATTATAATGGAACCCCTTTGGCACCCGTGCTGGGCTGCCCAGCTTCCCAGCGAGTAGAGCACGAACGGTTGGCCTCTACTCCCTCAGCCGAAGAGCCAGGGCAAAAAGCTTGAGCTGTGCCTCTTCTGCAGAAAGTCAGCTTTGCAACGGTGCCATCCGCATTGCTGTCGCTCCTCGATTTCAAAACTCAAAGTCCATTACAATGGAAACTCTCTGGCACCCGTGCTGGGCTGCCCAGCATCCCAGGGAGTAGAGCACGAACGGTTGGCCTCTGCTCCCACAGCCGAAGAGCCAGGGCAAAAAACATGAGCTGTGCCTCTTCTGCAGAAAGTCACCTTTGCAACGGTGCCATCCGCATTGCTGTTTCTCCTCGATTTCCCAACTCAAAGTCCATTACAATGGAACCTCTTTGGCACCCGTGCTCGGCTGCCCAGCATCCCAGCGAGTAGAGCACGAACGGTTGGCCTCTGCTCCCACAGCCGAAGAGCCAGGGCAAAAAACTTGAGCTGTGCCTCTTCTGCAGAAAGTCAGCTTTGCAACGGTGCCATCCGCATTGCTGTCGCTCCTCGATTTCCCAACTCAAAGTCCATTACAATGGAACCTCTTTAGCACCCGTGCTGGGCTGCCCAGCATCCCAGCGAGTAGAGCACGAACGGTTGGCCTCTGCTCCCACAGCCGAAGAGCCAGGGCAAAAAACTTGAGCTGTGCCTCTTCTGCAGAAAGTCAGCTTTGCAACGGTGCCATCCGCATTGCTGTCGCTCCTCCATTTCCCAACTCAAAGTCCATTACAATGGAACCTCTTTGGCACCCGTGCTGGGCTGCCCAGCATCCCAGGGAGTAGAGCACGAACGGTTGGCCTCTGCTCCCACAGCCGAAGAGCCAGGGCAAAAAACTGGAGCTGTGCCTCTTCTGCAGAAAGTCAGCTTTGCAACGGTGCCATCCGCATTGCTGTTGCTCCTCGATTTCCCAACTCAAAGTCCATTACAATGGAACCTCTTTGGCACCCGTGCTCGGCTGCCCAGCATCCCTGGGAGTAGAGCACGAACGGTTGGCCTCTGCTCCCACAGCCGAAGAGCCAGGGCAAAAAACTGGAGCTGTGCCTCTTCTGCAGAAAGTCAGCTTTGCAACGGTGCCATCCGCATTGCTGTCGCTCCTCGATTTCCCAACTCAAAGTCCATTACAATGGAACCTCTTTGGCACCCGTGCTGGGCTGCCCAGCATCCCAGGCAGTAGAGCACGAACGGTTGGACTCTGTTCCCACAGCCAAAGAGCCAGGGCAAAAAACTTGAGCTGTGCCTCTTCTGCAGAAAGTCAGCTTTGCAACGGTGCCATCCGCATTGCTGTCGCTCCTCCATTTCCCAACTCAAAGTCCATTACAATGGAACCACTTTGGCACCCGTGCTCAGCTGCCCAGCATCCCAGGGAGTAGAGCAAGAACGGTTGGCCTCTGCTCCCACAGCCGAAGAGCCAGGGCAAAAAACTTGAGCTGTGCCTCTTCTGCAGAAAGTCAGCTTTGCAACGGTGCCATCCGCATTGCTGTCGCTCCTCCATTTCCCAACTCAAAGTCCATTACAATGGAACCTCTTTGGCACCTGTGCTCAGCTGCCCAGCATCCCAGGCAGTAGAGCACGAACGGTTGGCCTCTGCTCCCACAGCTGAAGAGCCAGGGCAAAAAACTGGAGCTGTGCCTCTTCTGCAGAAAGACAGCTTCGCAACGGTGCCATCCGCATTGCTGTCGCTCCTCCATTTCCAAACTCAAAGTCCATTACAATGGAACCTCTTTGGCACCCGTGCTGGGCTGCCCAGCATCCCAGACAGTAGAGCACGAACGGTTGGCCTCTGCTCCCACAGCCGAAGAGCCAGGGCAAAAAACTGGAGCTGTGCCTCTTCTGCAGAAAGTCAGCTTTGCAACGGTGCCATCCGCATTGCTGTTGCTCCTCGATTTCCCAACTCAAAGTCCATTAAATGGAACCTCTTTGGCACCCGTGCTGGGCTGCCCAGCATGCCAGGGAGTAGAGCACGAACGGTTGGCCTCTGCTCCCACAGCCGAAGAGCCAGGGCAAAAAACTTGAGCTGTGCCTCTTCTGCAGAAAGTCAGCTTTGCAACGGTGCCATCCGCATTGCTGTCGCTCCTCCATTTCCCAACTCAAAGTCCATTACAATGGAACCTCTTTGGCACCCGTGCTGGGCTGCCCAGCATCCCAGCGAGTAGAGTACGAACGGTTGGCCTCTGCTCCCACAGCCGAAGAGCCAGGGCAAAAAACTAGAGCTGTGCCTCTTCTGCAGAAAGTCAGATTTGCAACGGTGCCATCCGCATTGCTGTCGCTGCTCGATTTCCCAACTCAAAGTCCATTATAATGGAACCTCTTTGGCACCCTTGCTGGGCTGCCCAGCTTCCCAGCGAGTAGAGCACGAACGGTTGGCCTCTACTCCCTCAGCCGAAGAGCCAGGGCAAAAAGCTTGAGCTGTGCCTCTTCTGCAGAAAGTCAGCTTTGCAACGGTGCCATCCGCATTGCTGTCGCTCCTCGATTTCAAAACTCAAAGTCCATTACAATGGAAACTCTCTGGCACCTGTGCTGGGCTGCCCAGCATCCCAGGGAGTAGAGCACGAACGGTTGGCCTCTGCTCCCACAGCCGAAGAGCCAGGGCAAAAAACTTGAGCTGTGCCTCTTCTGCAGAAAGTCAGCTTTGCAACGGTGCCATCCGCATTGCTGTTTCTCCTCGATTTCCCAACTCAAAGTCCATTACAATGGAACCTCTTTGGCACCCGTGCTGGGCTGCCCAGCATCCCAGGGAGTAGAGCACGAACGGTTGGCCTCTGCTCCCACAGCCGAAGAGCCAGGGCAAAAAACTTGAGCTGTGCCTCTTCTGCAGAAAGTCAGCTTTGCAACTGTGCCATCCGCATTGCTGTCGCTCCTCCATTTCCCAACTCAAAGTCCATTACAATGGAACCTCTTTAGCACCCGTGCTGGGCTGCCCAGCATCCCAGGGAGTAGAGCACGAACGGTTGGCCTCTGCTCCCACAGCCGAAGAGCCAGGGCAAAAAACTTGAGCTGTGCCTCTTCTGCAGAAAGTCAGCTTTGCAACGGTGCCATCCGCATTGCTGTCGCTCCTCCATTTCCCAACTCAAAGTCCATTACAATGGAACCTCTTTGGCACCCGTGCTGGGCTGCCCAGCATCCCAGGGAGTAGAGCACGAACGGTTGGCCTCTGCTCCCACAGCCGAAGAGCCAGGGCAAAAAACTGGAGCTGTGCCTCTTCTGCAGAAAGTCAGCTTTGCAACGGTGCCATCCGCATTGCTGTTGCTCCTCGATTTCCCAACTCAAAGTCCATTACAATGGAACCTCTTTGGCACCCGTGCTCGGCTGCCCAGCATCCCTGGGAGTAGAGCACGAACGGTTGGCCTCTGCTCCCACAGCCGAAGAGCCAGGGCAAAAAACTGGAGCTGTGCCTCTTCTGCAGAAAGACAGCTTTGCAACGGTGCCATCCGCATTGCTGTCGCTCCTCGATTTCCCATCTTAAAGTCCATTACAATGGAACCTCTTTGGCACCCGTGCTCGCCTGCCCAGCATCCCAGGCAGTAGAGCACGAACTGTTGGCCTCTGCTCCCACAGCTGAAGAGCCAGGGCAAAAAACTTGAGCTGTGCCTCTTCTGCAGAAAGTCAGCTTTGCAACGGTGCCATCCGCATTGCTGTCGCTCCTCCATTTCCCAACTCAAAGTCCATTACAATGGAACCTCTTTGGCACCCGTGCTCGGCTGCCCAGCATCCCAGCGAGTAGAGCATGAACGGTTGGCCTCTGCTCCCACAGCCAAAGAGCCAGGGCAAAAAACTGGAGCTGTGCCTCTTCTGCAGAAAGTCAGCTTTGCAACGGTGCCATCCGCATTGCTGTCGCTCCTCCATTTCCCAACTCAAAGTCCATTACAATGGAACCTCTTTGGCACCCGTGCTGGGCTGCCCAGCATCCCAGCGAGTAGAGCACAAACGGTTGGCCTCTGCTCCCACAGCCGAAGAGCCAGGGCAAAAAACTTGAGCTGTGCCTCTTCTGCAGAAAGTCAGATTTGCAACGGTGCCATCCGCATTGCTGTCGCTCCTCGATTTCCCAACTCAAAGTCCATTATAATGGAACCTCTTTGGCACCCGTGCTGGGCTGCCCAGCTTCCCAGCGAGTAGAGCACGAACGGTTGGCCTCTACTCCCTCAGCCGAAGAGCCAGGGCAAAAAGCTTGAGCTGTGCCTCTTCTGCAGAAAGTCAGCTTTGCAACGGTGCCATCCGCATTGCTGTCGCTCCTCGATTTCAAAACTCAAAGTCCATTACAATGGAAACTCTCTGGCACCCGTGCTGGGCTGCCCAGCATCCCAGGGAGTAGAGCACGAACGGTTGGCCTCTGCTCCCACAGCCGAAGAGCCAGGGCAAAAAACTGGAGCTGTGCCTCTTCTGCAGAAAGTCAGCTTCGCAACGGTACCATCCGCATTGCTGTCGCTCCTCCATTTCCCAACTCAAAGTCCATTACAATGGAACCTCTTTGGCACCCGTGCTGGGCTGCCCAGTATCCCAGGGAGTAGAGCACGAACGGTTGGCCTCTGCTCCCACAGCCGAAGAGCCAGGGCAAAAAACTGGAGCTGTGCCTCTTCTGCAGAAAGTCAGGTTTGCAACGGTGCCATCCGCATTGCTGAGGTTCCTCGATTTCCCAACTCAAAGTCCATTACAATGGAACCTCTTTGGCACCCGTGCTCGGCTGACCAGCATCCCAGGCAGTAGAGCACGAACGATTGGCCTCTGCTCCCACAGCCGAAGAGCCAGGGCAAAAAACTTGAGCTGTGCCTCTTCTGCAGAAAATCAGCTTTGCAACGGTGCCATCCGCATTGCTGTCGCTCCTCCATTTCCCAACTCAAAGTCCATTACAATGGAACCTCTTTGGCACCCGTGCTGGGCTGCCCAGCATCCCAGGGAGTAGAGCACGAACGGTTGGCCTCTGCTCCCACAGCCGAAGAGCCAGGGCAAAAAGCTTGAGCTGTGCCTCTTCTGCAGAAAGTCAGCTTTGCAACGGTGCCATCCGCATTGCTGTCGCTCCTCGATTTCCAAACTCAAAGTCCATTACAATGGAACCTCTTTGGCACCCGTGCTCGGCTGCCCAGTATCCCAGGGAGTAGAGCACGAACGGCTGGCCTCTGCTGCCACAGCCGAAGAGCCAGGGCAAAAAGCTTGAGCTGTGCCTCTTCTGCAGAAAGTCAGCTTTGCAACTGTGCCATCCGCATTGCTGTCGCTCCTCCATTTCCCAACTCAAAGTCCGTTACACTGGGACCTCTTTGGCACCCGTGCTCGGCTGCCCAGCATCCCAGGGAGTAGAGCAAGAACGGTTGGCCTCTACTCCCACAGCCGAAGAGCCAGGGCAAAAAACTGGAGCTGTGCCTCTTCTGCAGAAAGTCAGCTTTGCAACGGTGCCATCCTCATTGCTGTCGCTCCTCCATTTCCCAAATCAAAGTCCATTACAATGGAACCTCTTTGGCACCCGTGCTGGGCTGCCCAGTATACCAGGCAGTAGAGCACGAACGGTTGGCCTCTGCTCCCACAGCCGAAGAGCCAGGGCAAAAAACTGGAGCTGTGCCTCTTCTGCAGAAAGTCAGCTTTGCAACGGTGCCATCCGCATTGCTGTCGCTCCTCGATTTCCCAACTCAAAGTCCATTACAATGGAAACTCTCTGGCACCTCTGCTGGGCTGCCCAGCATCCCAGGCAGTAGAGCACGAACGGCTGGCCTCTACTCCCATAGCCGAAGAGCCAGGGCAAAAAACTTGAGCTGTGCCTCTTCTGCAGAAAGTCAGCTTTGCAACGGTGCCATCCGCATTGCTGTCGCTCCTCCATTTCCCAACTCAAAGTCCATTACAATGGAACCTCTTTGGCACCCGTGCTGGGCTGCCCAGCATCCCAGCGAGTAGAGCACGAACGGTTGGCCTCTGCTCCCACAGCCGAAGAGCCAGGGCAAAAAACTTGAGCTGTGCCTCTTCTGCAGAAAGTCAGCTTTGCAACGGTGCCATCCGCATTGCTGTCGCTCCTCGATTTCCCAACTCAAAGTCCATTACAATGGGACCTCTTTGGCACCCGTGACCGGGTGCCCAGCATTCCAGGGAGTAGAGCACGAACGGTTGGCCTCTGCTCCCACAGCCGAAGAGCCAGGGCAAAAAACTTGAGCTGTGCCTCTTCTGCAGAAAGTCAGCTTTGCAACGGTGCCATCCGCATTGCTGTCGCTCCTCGATTTCAAAACTCAAAGTCCATTACAATGGAACCTCTTTGGCACCCGTGCTCGGCTGCCCAGCATCCCAGGGAGTAGAGCACGAACGGTTGGCCTCTGCTCCCACAGCCGAAGAGCCAGGGCAAAAAACTGGAGCTGTGCCTCTTCTGCAGAAAGTCAGCTTTGCAACAGTGCCATCCGCATTGCTGTCGCTCCTCCATTTCCCAACTCAAAGTCCATTACAATGGAACCTCTTTGGCACCCGTGCTGGGCTGCCCAGCATCCAAGGGAGTAGAACACGAACGGTTGGCCTCTGCTCCCACAGCCGAAGAGCCAGGGCAAAAAGCTTGAGCTGTGCCTCTTCTGCAGAAAGTCAGCTTTGCAACGGTGCCATCCGCATTGCTGATGTTCCTCGATTTCCCAACTCAAAGTCCATTACAATGGAACCTCTTTGGCACCCGTGCTGGGCTGCCCAGCATCCCAGGCAGTAGAGCACGAACGGCTGGCCTCTGCTCCCACAGCCGAAGAGCCAGGGCAAAAAACTGGAGCTGTGCCTCTTCTGCAGAAAGTCAGCTTTGCAACGGTGCCATCCGCATTGCTGTCGCTCCTCCATTTCCCAACTCAAAGTCCATTACAATGGAACCTCTTTGGCACCCGTGCTCGGCTGCCCAGCATCCCAGCGAGTAGAGCACGAACGGTTGGCCTCTGCTCCCACAGCCGAAGAGCCAGGGCAAAAAACTGGAGCTGTGCCTCTTCTGCAGAAAGTCAGCTTTGCAACGGTGCCATCCGCATTGCTGTCGCTCCTCGATTTCCCAACTCAAAGTCCATTACATTGGAAACTCTCTGGCACCTGTGCTCGGCTGCCCAGCATCCCAGGGAGTAGAGCACGAACGGCTGGCCTCTGCTCCCATAGCCGAAGAGCCAGGGCAAAAAACTTGAGCTGTGCCTCTTCTGCAGAAAGTCAGCTTTGCAACGGTGCCATCCGCATTGCTGATGTTCCTCGATTTCCCAACTCAAAGTCCATTACAATGGAACCTCTTTGGCACCCGTGCTCGGCTGCCCAGCATCCCAGGGAGTAGAGCACGAACGGCTGGCCTCTGCTCCCACAGCCAAAGAGCCAGGGCAAAAAACTTGAGCTGTGCCTCTTCTGCAGAAAGTCAGCTTTGCAACGGTGCCATCCGCATTGCTGTTGCTCCTCGATTTCCCAACTCAAAGTCCATTACAATGGAACCTCTTTGGCACCCGTGCTGGGCTGCCTAGCATCCCAGGGAGTAGAGCACGAACGGTTGGCCTCTGCTCCCACAGCCGAAGAGCCAGGGCAAAAAACTGGAGCTGTGCCTCTTCCGCAGAAAGTCAGCTTCGCAACGGTGCCATCCGCATTGCTGTCGCTCCTCCATTTCCCAACTCAAAGTCCATTACAATGGAACCTCTTTGGCACCCGTGCTCGGCTGACCAGCATCCCAGCGAGTAGAGCATGAACGGTTGGCCTCTGCTCCCACAGCCGAAGAGCCAGGGCAAAAAACTGGAGCTGTGCCTCTTCTGCAGAAAGTCAGCTTTGCAACGGTGCCATCCGCATTGCTGTCGCTCCTCCATTTCCCAACTCAAAGTCCATTACAATGGAACCTCTTTGGCACCCGTGCTGGGCTGCCCAGCATCCCAGGGAGTAGAGCACGAACGGTTGGCCTCTGCTCCCACAGCCGAAGAGCCAGGGCAAAAAACTGGAGCTGTGCCTCTTCTGCAGAAAGTCAGCTTTGCAACGGTGCCATCCGCATTGCTGAGGTTCCTCGATTTCCCAACTCAAAGTCCATTACAATGGAACCTCTTTGGCACCCGTGCTGGGCTGCCCAGCATCCCAGGCAGTAGAGCACGAACGATTGGCCTCTGCTCCCACAGCCGAAGAGCCAGGGCAAAAAACTTGAGCTGTGCCTCTTCTGCAGAAAATCAGCTTTGCAACGGTGCCATCCGCATTGCTGTCGCTCCTCCATTTCCCAACTCAAAGTCCATTACAATGGAACCTCTTTGGCACCCGTGCTGGGCTGCCCAGCATCCCAGGGAGTAGAGAACGAACGGTTGGCCTCTACTCCCATAGCCGAAGAGCCAGGGCAAAAAGCTTGAGCTGTGCCTCTTCTGCAGAAAGTCAGCTTTGCAACGGTGCCATCCGCATTGCTGTCGCTCCTCGATTTCCCAACTCAAAGTCCATTACAATGGAACCTCTTTGGCACCCGTGCTGGGCTGCCCAGCATCCCAGGGAGTAGAGCACGAACGGTTGGCCTCTACTCCCACAGCCGAAGAGCCAGGGCAAAAATCTTGAGCTGTGCCTCTTCTGCAGAAAGTCAGCTTTGCAACGGTGCCATCCGCATTGCTGTCGCTCCTCGATTTCCCAACTCAAAGTCCATTACAATGGAAACTCTCTGGCACCTCTGCTGGGCTGCCCAGCATCCCAGGCAGTAGAGCACGAACGGCTGGCCTCTACTCCCACAGCCGAAGAGCCAGGGCAAAAAACTTTAGCTGTGCCTCTTCTGCAGAAAGTCAGCTTTGCAACGGTGCCATCCGCATTGCTGTCGCTCCTCCATTTCCCAACTCAAAGTCCATTACAATGGGACCTCATTGGCACCCGTGATCGGCTGCCCAGCATTCCAGGGAGTAGAGCACGAACGGTTGGCCTCTGCTCCCACAGCCGAAGAGCCAGGGCAAAAAACTTGAGCTGTGCCTCTTCTGCAGAAAGTCAGCTTTGCAACGGTGCCATCCGCATTGCTGTCGCTCCTCGATTTCCCAACTCAAAGTCCATTACAATGGAACCTCTTTGGCACCCGTGCTCGCCTGCCCAGCATCCCAGGGAGTAGAGCACGAACGGTTGGCCTCTGCTCCCACAGCCGAAGAGCCAGGGCAAAAAACTGGAGCTGTGCCTCTTCTGCAGAAAGTCAGCTTTGCAACGGTGCCATCCGCATTGCTGTCGCTCCTCCATTTCCCAACTCAAAGTCCATTACAATGGAACCTCTTTGGCACCTGTGCTCGGCTGCCCAGCATCCCAGCGAGTAGAGCACGAACGGTTGGCCTCTGCTCCCACAGCCGAAGAGCCAGGGCAAAAAACTAGAGCTGTGCCTCTTCTGCAGAAAGTCAGCTTTGCAACGGTGCCATCCGCATTGCTGAGGTTCCTCGATTTCCCAACTCAAAGTCCATTACAATGGAACCTCTTTGGCACCCGTGCTGGGCTGCCCAGCATCCCAGGCAGTAGAGCACGAACGATTGGCCTCTGATCCCACAGCCGAAGAGCCAGGGCAAAAAACTTGAGCTGTGCCTCTTCTGCAGAAAATCAGCTTTGCAACGGTGCCATCCGCATTGCTGTCGCTCCTCCATTTCCCAACTCAAAGTCCATTACAATGGAACCTCTTTGGCACCCGTGCTGGGCTGCCCAGCATCCCAGGGAGTAGAGCACGAACGGTTGGCCTCTACTCCCACAGCCGAAGAGCCAGGGCAAAAAGCTTGAGCTGTGCCTCTTCTGCAGAAAGTCAGCTTTGCAACGGTGCCATCCGCATTGCTGTCGCTCCTCGATTTCCAAACTCAAAGTCCATTACAATGGAACCTCTTTGGCACCCGTGCTGGGCTGCCCAGCATCCCAGGGAGTAGAGCACGAACGGTTGGCCTCTGCTCCCACAGCCGAAGAGCCAGGGCAAAAAACTGGAGCTGTGCCTCTTCTGCAGAAAGTCAGCTTCGCAACGGTGCCATCCGCATTGCTGTCGCTCCTCCATTTCCCAACTCAAAGTCCATTACAATGGGACCTCTTTGGCACCCGTGCTCGGCTGCCCACCATCCCAGGGAGTAGAGCAGGAACGGCTGGCCTCTGCTCCCACAGCCGAAGAGCCAGGGCAAAAAACTGGAGCTGTGCCTCTTCTGCAGAAAGTCAGCTTCGCAACGGTGCCATCCGCATTGCTGAGGTTCCTCGATTTCCCAACTCAAAGTCCATTACAATGGAACCTCTTTGGCACCCGTGCTGGGCTGCCCAGCATCCCAGGGAGTAGAGCACGAACGGTTGGCCTCTGCTCCCACAGCCTAAGAGCCAGGGCAAAAAGCTTGAGCTGTGGCTCTTCTGCAGAAAGACAGCTTTGCAACGGTGCCATCCGCATTGCTGTCGCTCCTCGATTTCAAAACTCAAAGTCCATTAAAAATGAACCTCTTTGGCACCCGTGCTGGGCTGCCCAGCATCCCAGGGAGTAGAGCACGAACGGTTGGCCTCTCCTCCCACAGCCGTTGAGCCAGGGCAAAAAACTTGAGCTGTGCCTCTTCTGCAGAAAGTCAGCTTTGCAACGGTGCCATCCGCATTGCTGTTGCTCCTCGATTTCCCAACTCAAAGTCCATTACAATGGAACCTCTTTGGCACCCGTGCTGGGCTGCCTAGCATCCCAGGGAGTAGAGCACGAACGGTTGGCCTCTGCTCCCACAGCCGAAGAGCCAGGGCAAAAAACTGGAGCTGTGCCTCTTCTGCAGAAAGTCAGCTTCGCAACGGTGCCATCCGCATTGCTGTCGCTCCTCCATTTCCCAACTCAAAGTCCATTACAATGGAACCTCTTTGGCACCCGTGCTCGGCTGACCAGCATCCCAGCGAGTAGAGCATGAACGGTTGGCCTCTGCTCCCACAGCCGAAGAGCCAGGGCAAAAAACTTGAGCTGTGCCTCTTCTGCAGAAAGTCAGCTTTGCAACGGTGCCATCCGCATTGCTGTCGCTCCTCCATTTCCCAACTCAAAGTCCATTACAATGGAACCTCTTTGGCACCCGTGCTGGGCTGCCCAGCATCCCAGGGAGTAGAGCACGAACGGTTGGCCTCTGCTCCCACAGCCGAAGAGCCAGGGCAAAAAACTGGAGCTGTGCCTCTTCTGCAGAAAGTCAGCTTTGCAACGGTGCCATCCGCATTGCTGAGGTTCCTCGATTTCCCAACTCAAAGTCCATTACAATGGAACCTCTTTGGCACCCGTGCTGGGCTGCCCAGCATCCCAGGCAGTAGAGCACGAACGATTGGCCTCTACTCCCACAGCCGAAGAGCCAGGGCAAAAAACTTGAGCTGTGCCTCTTCTGCAGAAAATCAGCTTTGCAACGGTGCCATCCGCATTGCTGTCGCTCCTCCATTTCCCAACTCAAAGTCCATTACAATGGAACCTCTTTGGCACCCGTGCTGGGCTGCCCAGCATCCCAGGGAGTAGAGAACGAACGGTTGGCCTCTACTCCCACAGCCGAAGAGCCAGGGCAAAAAGCTTGAGCTGTGCCTCTTCTGCAGAAAGTCAGCTTTGCAACTGTGCCATCCGCATTGCTGTCGCTCCTCCATTTCCCAACTCAAAGTCCGTTACACTGGGACCTCTTTGGCACCCGTGCTCGGCTGCCCAGCATCCCAGGGAGTAGAGCAAGAACGGTTGGCCTCTACTCCCACAGCCGAAGAGCCAGGGCAAAAAACTGGAGCTGTGCCTCTTCTGCAGAAAGTCAGCTTTGCAACGGTGCCATCCTCATTGCTGTCGCTCCTCCATTTCCCAAATCAAAGTCCATTACAATGGAACCTCTTTGGCACCCGTGCTGGGCTGCCCAGTATACCAGGCAGTAGAGCACGAACGGTTGGCCTCTGCTCCCACAGCCGAAGAGCCAGGGCAAAAAACTGGAGCTGTGCCTCTTCTGCAGAAAGTCAGCTTTGCAACGGTGCCATCCGCATTGCTGTCGCTCCTCGATTTCCCAACTCAAAGTCCATTACAATGGAAACTCTCTGGCACCTCTGCTGGGCTGCCCAGCATCCCAGGCAGTAGAGCACGAACGGCTGGCCTCTACTCCCATAGCCGAAGAGCCAGGGCAAAAAACTTGAGCTGTGCCTCTTCTGCAGAAAGTCAGCTTTGCAACGGTGCCATCCGCATTGCTGTCGCTCCTCCATTTCCCAACTCAAAGTCCATTACAATGGAACCTCTTTGGCACCCGTGCTGGGCTGCCCAGCATCCCAGCGAGTAGAGCACGAACGGTTGGCCTCTGCTCCCACAGCCGAAGAGCCAGGGCAAAAAACTTGAGCTGTGCCTCTTCTGCAGAAAGTCAGCTTTGCAACGGTGCCATCCGCATTGCTGTCGCTCCTCGATTTCCCAACTCAAAGTCCATTACAATGGGACCTCTTTGGCACCCGTGACCGGGTGCCCAGCATTCCAGGGAGTAGAGCACGAACGGTTGGCCTCTGCTCCCACAGCCGAAGAGCCAGGGCAAAAAACTTGAGCTGTGCCTCTTCTGCAGAAAGTCAGCTTTGCAACGGTGCCATCCGCATTGCTGTCGCTCCTCGATTTCAAAACTCAAAGTCCATTACAATGGAACCTCTTTGGCACCCGTGCTCGGCTGCCCAGCATCCCAGGGAGTAGAGCACGAACGGTTGGCCTCTGCTCCCACAGCCGAAGAGCCAGGGCAAAAAACTGGAGCTGTGCCTCTTCTGCAGAAAGTCAGCTTTGCAACAGTGCCATCCGCATTGCTGTCGCTCCTCCATTTCCCAACTCAAAGTCCATTACAATGGAACCTCTTTGGCACCCGTGCTGGGCTGCCCAGCATCCAAGGGAGTAGAACACGAACGGTTGGCCTCTGCTCCCACAGCCGAAGAGCCAGGGCAAAAAGCTTGAGCTGTGCCTCTTCTGCAGAAAGTCAGCTTTGCAACGGTGCCATCCGCATTGCTGATGTTCCTCGATTTCCCAACTCAAAGTCCATTACAATGGAACCTCTTTGGCACCCGTGCTGGGCTGCCCAGCATCCCAGGCAGTAGAGCACGAACGGCTGGCCTCTGCTCCCACAGCCGAAGAGCCAGGGCAAAAAACTGGAGCTGTGCCTCTTCTGCAGAAAGTCAGCTTTGCAACGGTGCCATCCGCATTGCTGTCGCTCCTCCATTTCCCAACTCAAAGTCCATTACAATGGAACCTCTTTGGCACCCGTGCTCGGCTGCCCAGCATCCCAGCGAGTAGAGCACGAACGGTTGGCCTCTGCTCCCACAGCCGAAGAGCCAGGGCAAAAAACTGGAGCTGTGCCTCTTCTGCAGAAAGTCAGCTTTGCAACGGTGCCATCCGCATTGCTGTCGCTCCTCGATTTCCCAACTCAAAGTCCATTACATTGGAAACTCTCTGGCACCTGTGCTCGGCTGCCCAGCATCCCAGGGAGTAGAGCACGAACGGCTGGCCTCTGCTCCCATAGCCGAAGAGCCAGGGCAAAAAACTTGAGCTGTGCCTCTTCTGCAGAAAGTCAGCTTTGCAACGGTGCCATCCGCATTGCTGATGTTCCTCGATTTCCCAACTCAAAGTCCATTACAATGGAACCTCTTTGGCACCCGTGCTCGGCTGCCCAGCATCCCAGGGAGTAGAGCACGAACGGCTGGCCTCTGCTCCCACAGCCAAAGAGCCAGGGCAAAAAACTTGAGCTGTGCCTCTTCTGCAGAAAGTCAGCTTTGCAACGGTGCCATCCGCATTGCTGTTGCTCCTCGATTTCCCAACTCAAAGTCCATTACAATGGAACCTCTTTGGCACCCGTGCTGGGCTGCCTAGCATCCCAGGGAGTAGAGCACGAACGGTTGGCCTCTGCTCCCACAGCCGAAGAGCCAGGGCAAAAAACTGGAGCTGTGCCTCTTCCGCAGAAAGTCAGCTTCGCAACGGTGCCATCCGCATTGCTGTCGCTCCTCCATTTCCCAACTCAAAGTCCATTACAATGGAACCTCTTTGGCACCCGTGCTCGGCTGACCAGCATCCCAGCGAGTAGAGCATGAACGGTTGGCCTCTGCTCCCACAGCCGAAGAGCCAGGGCAAAAAACTGGAGCTGTGCCTCTTCTGCAGAAAGTCAGCTTTGCAACGGTGCCATCCGCATTGCTGTCGCTCCTCCATTTCCCAACTCAAAGTCCATTACAATGGAACCTCTTTGGCACCCGTGCTGGGCTGCCCAGCATCCCAGGGAGTAGAGCACGAACGGTTGGCCTCTGCTCCCACAGCCGAAGAGCCAGGGCAAAAAACTGGAGCTGTGCCTCTTCTGCAGAAAGTCAGCTTTGCAACGGTGCCATCCGCATTGCTGAGGTTCCTCGATTTCCCAACTCAAAGTCCATTACAATGGAACCTCTTTGGCACCCGTGCTGGGCTGCCCAGCATCCCAGGCAGTAGAGCACGAACGATTGGCCTCTGCTCCCACAGCCGAAGAGCCAGGGCAAAAAACTTGAGCTGTGCCTCTTCTGCAGAAAATCAGCTTTGCAACGGTGCCATCCGCATTGCTGTCGCTCCTCCATTTCCCAACTCAAAGTCCATTACAATGGAACCTCTTTGGCACCCGTGCTGGGCTGCCCAGCATCCCAGGGAGTAGAGAACGAACGGTTGGCCTCTACTCCCATAGCCGAAGAGCCAGGGCAAAAAGCTTGAGCTGTGCCTCTTCTGCAGAAAGTCAGCTTTGCAACGGTGCCATCCGCATTGCTGTCGCTCCTCGATTTCCCAACTCAAAGTCCATTACAATGGAACCTCTTTGGCACCCGTGCTGGGCTGCCCAGCATCCCAGGGAGTAGAGCACGAACGGTTGGCCTCTACTCCCACAGCCGAAGAGCCAGGGCAAAAAACTTGAGCTGTGCCTCTTCTGCAGAAAGTCAGCTTTGCAACGGTGCCATCCGCATTGCTGTCGCTCCTCGATTTCCCAACTCAAAGTCCATTACAATGGAAACTCTCTGGCACCTCTGCTGGGCTGCCCAGCATCCCAGGCAGTAGAGCACGAACGGCTGGCCTCTACTCCCACAGCCGAAGAGCCAGGGCAAAAAACTTTAGCTGTGCCTCTTCTGCAGAAAGTCAGCTTTGCAACGGTGCCATCCGCATTGCTGTCGCTCCTCCATTTCCCAACTCAAAGTCCATTACAATGGGACCTCATTGGCACCCGTGATCGGCTGCCCAGCATTCCAGGGAGTAGAGCACGAACGGTTGGCCTCTGCTCCCACAGCCGAAGAGCCAGGGCAAAAAACTTGAGCTGTGCCTCTTCTGCAGAAAGTCAGCTTTGCAACGGTGCCATCCGCATTGCTGTCGCTCCTCGATTTCCCAACTCAAAGTCCATTACAATGGAACCTCTTTGGCACCCGTGCTCGCCTGCCCAGCATCCCAGGGAGTAGAGCACGAACGGTTGGCCTCTGCTCCCACAGCCGAAGAGCCAGGGCAAAAAACTGGAGCTGTGCCTCTTCTGCAGAAAGTCAGCTTTGCAACGGTGCCATCCGCATTGCTGTCGCTCCTCCATTTCCCAACTCAAAGTCCATTACAATGGAACCTCTTTGGCACCTGTGCTCGGCTGCCCAGCATCCCAGCGAGTAGAGCACGAACGGTTGGCCTCTGCTCCCACAGCCGAAGAGCCAGGGCAAAAAACTAGAGCTGTGCCTCTTCTGCAGAAAGTCAGCTTTGCAACGGTGCCATCCGCATTGCTGAGGTTCCTCGATTTCCCAACTCAAAGTCCATTACAATGGAACCTCTTTGGCACCCGTGCTGGGCTGCCCAGCATCCCAGGCAGTAGAGCACGAACGATTGGCCTCTGATCCCACAGCCGAAGAGCCAGGGCAAAAAACTTGAGCTGTGCCTCTTCTGCAGAAAATCAGCTTTGCAACGGTGCCATCCGCATTGCTGTCGCTCCTCCATTTCCCAACTCAAAGTCCATTACAATGGAACCTCTTTGGCACCCGTGCTGGGCTGCCCAGCATCCCAGGGAGTAGAGCACGAACGGTTGGCCTCTACTCCCACAGCCGAAGAGCCAGGGCAAAAAGCTTGAGCTGTGCCTCTTCTGCAGAAAGTCAGCTTTGCAACGGTGCCATCCGCATTGCTGTCGCTCCTCGATTTCCAAACTCAAAGTCCATTACAATGGAACCTCTTTGGCACCCGTGCTGGGCTGCCCAGCATCCCAGGGAGTAGAGCACGAACGGTTGGCCTCTGCTCCCACAGCCGAAGAGCCAGGGCAAAAAACTGGAGCTGTGCCTCTTCTGCAGAAAGTCAGCTTCGCAACGGTGCCATCCGCATTGCTGTCGCTCCTCCATTTCCCAACTCAAAGTCCATTACAATGGGACCTCTTTGGCACCCGTGCTCGGCTGCCCACCATCCCAGGGAGTAGAGCAGGAACGGCTGGCCTCTGCTCCCACAGCCGAAGAGCCAGGGCAAAAAACTGGAGCTGTGCCTCTTCTGCAGAAAGTCAGCTTCGCAACGGTGCCATCCGCATTGCTGAGGTTCCTCGATTTCCCAACTCAAAGTCCATTACAATGGAACCTCTTTGGCACCCGTGCTGGGCTGCCCAGCATCCCAGGGAGTAGAGCACGAACGGTTGGCCTCTGCTCCCACAGCCTAAGAGCCAGGGCAAAAAGCTTGAGCTGTGGCTCTTCTGCAGAAAGACAGCTTTGCAACGGTGCCATCCGCATTGCTGTCGCTCCTCGATTTCAAAACTCAAAGTCCATTAAAAATGAACCTCTTTGGCACCCGTGCTGGGCTGCCCAGCATCCCAGGGAGTAGAGCACGAACGGTTGGCCTCTCCTCCCACAGCCGTTGAGCCAGGGCAAAAAACTTGAGCTGTGCCTCTTCTGCAGAAAGTCAGCTTTGCAACGGTGCCATCCGCATTGCTGTTGCTCCTCGATTTCCCAACTCAAAGTCCATTACAATGGAACCTCTTTGGCACCCGTGCTGGGCTGCCTAGCATCCCAGGGAGTAGAGCACGAACGGTTGGCCTCTGCTCCCACAGCCGAAGAGCCAGGGCAAAAAACTGGAGCTGTGCCTCTTCTGCAGAAAGTCAGCTTCGCAACGGTGCCATCCGCATTGCTGTCGCTCCTCCATTTCCCAACTCAAAGTCCATTACAATGGAACCTCTTTGGCACCCGTGCTCGGCTGACCAGCATCCCAGCGAGTAGAGCATGAACGGTTGGCCTCTGCTCCCACAGCCGAAGAGCCAGGGCAAAAAACTTGAGCTGTGCCTCTTCTGCAGAAAGTCAGCTTTGCAACGGTGCCATCCGCATTGCTGTCGCTCCTCCATTTCCCAACTCAAAGTCCATTACAATGGAACCTCTTTGGCACCCGTGCTGGGCTGCCCAGCATCCCAGGGAGTAGAGCACGAACGGTTGGCCTCTGCTCCCACAGCCGAAGAGCCAGGGCAAAAAACTGGAGCTGTGCCTCTTCTGCAGAAAGTCAGCTTTGCAACGGTGCCATCCGCATTGCTGAGGTTCCTCGATTTCCCAACTCAAAGTCCATTACAATGGAACCTCTTTGGCACCCGTGCTGGGCTGCCCAGCATCCCAGGCAGTAGAGCACGAACGATTGGCCTCTACTCCCACAGCCGAAGAGCCAGGGCAAAAAACTTGAGCTGTGCCTCTTCTGCAGAAAATCAGCTTTGCAACGGTGCCATCAGCATTGCTGTCGCTCCTCCATTTCCCAACTCAAAGTCCATTACAATGGAACCTCTTTGGCACCCGTGCTGGGCTGCCCAGCATCCCAGGGAGTAGAGAACGAACGGTTGGCCTCTACTCCCACAGCCGAAGAGCCAGGGCAAAAAGCTTGAGCTGTGCCTCTTCTGCAGAAAGTCAGCTTTGCAACGGTGCCATCCGCATTGCTGTCGCTCCTCGATTTCCAAACTCAAAGTCCATTACAATGGAACCTCTTTGGCACCCGTGCTGGGCTGCCCAGCATCCCAGGGAGTAGAGCACGAACGGTTGGCCTCTACTCCCACAGCCGAAGAGCCAGGGCAAAAAACTTGAGCTGTGCCTCTTCTGCAGAAAGTCAGCTTTGCAACGGTGCCATCCGCATTGCTGTCGCTCCTCGATTTCCCAACTCAAAGTCCATTACAATGGAAACTCTCTGGCACCTCTGCTGGGCTGCCCAGCATCCCAGGCAGTAGAGCACGAACGGCTGGCCTCTACTCCCACAGCCGAAGAGCCAGGGCAAAAAACTTTAGCTGTGCCTCTTCTGCAGAAAGTCAGCTTTGCAACGGTGCCATCCGCATTGCTGTCGCTCCTCCATTTCCCAACTCAAAGTCCATTACAATGGGACCTCTTTGGCACCCGTGATCGGCTGCCCAGCATTCCAGGGAGTAGAGCACGAACGGTTGGCCTCTGCTCCCACAGCCGAAGAGCCAGGGCAAAAAACTTGAGCTGTGCCTCTTCTGCAGAAAGTCAGCTTTGCAACGGTGCCATCCGCATTGCTGTCGCTCCTCCATTTCCCAACTCAAAGTCCATTACAATGGAACCTCTTTGGCACCCGTGCTGGGCTGCCCAGCATCCCAGGGAGTAGAGCACGAACGGTTGGCCTCTGCTCCCACAGCCGAAGAGCCAGGGCAAAAAACTGGAGCTGTGCCTCTTCTGCAGAAAGTCAGCTTTGCAACGGTGCCATCCGAATTGCTGTCGCTCCTCCATTTCCCAACTCAAAGTCCATTACAATGGAACCTCTTTGGCACCTGTGCTCGGCTGCCCAGCATCCCAGCGAGTAGAGCACGAACGGTTGGCCTCTGCTCCCACAGCCGAAGAGCCAGGGCAAAAAACTAGAGCTGTGCCTCTTCTGCAGAAAGTCAGCTTTGCAACGGTGCCATCCGCATTGCTGAGGTTCCTCGATTTCCCAACTCAAAGTCCATTACAATGGAACCTCTTTGGCACCCGTGCTGGGCTGCCCAGCATCCCAGGCAGTAGAGCACGAACGATTGGCCTCTGCTCCCACAGCCGAAGAGCCAGGGCAAAAAACTTGAGCTGTGCCTCTTCTGCAGAAAATCAGCTTTGCAACGGTGCCATCCGCATTGCTGTCGCTCCTCCATTTCCCAACTCAAAGTCCATTACAATGGAACCTCTTTGGCACCCGTGCTGGGCTGCCCAGCATCCCAGGGAGTAGAGCACGAACGGTTGGCCTCTACTCCCACAGCCGAAGAGCCAGGGCAAAAAGCTTGAGCTGTGCCTCTTCTGCAGAAAGTCAGCTTTGCAACGGTGCCATCCGCATTGCTGAGGTTCCTCGATTTCCCAACTCAAAGTCCATTACAATGGAACCTCTTTGGCACCCGTGCTGGGCTGCCCAGCATCCCAGGCAGTAGAGCACGAACGATTGGCCTCTACTCCCACAGCCGAAGAGCCAGGGCAAAAAACTTGAGCTGTGCCTCTTCTGCAGAAAATCAGCTTTGCAACGGTGCCATCCGCATTGCTGTCGCTCCTCCATTTCCCAACTCAAAGTCCATTACAATGGAACCTCTTTGGCACCCGTGCTGGGCTGCCCAGCATCCCAGGGAGTAGAGAACGAACGGTTGGCCTCTACTCCCACAGCCGAAGAGCCAGGGCAAAAAGCTTGAGCTGTGCCTCTTCTGCAGAAAGTCAGCTTTGCAACTGTGCCATCCGCATTGCTGTCGCTCCTCCATTTCCCAACTCAAAGTCCGTTACACTGGGACCTCTTTGGCACCCGTGCTCGGCTGCCCAGCATCCCAGGGAGTAGAGCAAGAACGGTTGGCCTCTACTCCCACAGCCGAAGAGCCAGGGCAAAAAACTGGAGCTGTGCCTCTTCTGCAGAAAGTCAGCTTTGCAACGGTGCCATCCTCATTGCTGTCGCTCCTCCATTTCCCAAATCAAAGTCCATTACAATGGAACCTCTTTGGCACCCGTGCTGGGCTGCCCAGTATACCAGGCAGTAGAGCACGAACGGTTGGCCTCTGCTCCCACAGCCGAAGAGCCAGGGCAAAAAACTGGAGCTGTGCCTCTTCTGCAGAAAGTCAGCTTTGCAACGGTGCCATCCGCATTGCTGTCGCTCCTCGATTTCCCAACTCAAAGTCCATTACAATGGAAACTCTCTGGCACCTCTGCTGGGCTGCCCAGCATCCCAGGCAGTAGAGCACGAACGGCTGGCCTCTACTCCCATAGCCGAAGAGCCAGGGCAAAAAACTTGAGCTGTGCCTCTTCTGCAGAAAGTCAGCTTTGCAACGGTGCCATCCGCATTGCTGTCGCTCCTCCATTTCCCAACTCAAAGTCCATTACAATGGAACCTCTTTGGCACCCGTGCTGGGCTGCCCAGCATCCCAGCGAGTAGAGCACGAACGGTTGGCCTCTGCTCCCACAGCCGAAGAGCCAGGGCAAAAAACTTGAGCTGTGCCTCTTCTGCAGAAAGTCAGCTTTGCAACGGTGCCATCCGCATTGCTGTCGCTCCTCGATTTCCCAACTCAAAGTCCATTACAATGGGACCTCTTTGGCACCCGTGACCGGGTGCCCAGCATTCCAGGGAGTAGAGCACGAACGGTTGGCCTCTGCTCCCACAGCCGAAGAGCCAGGGCAAAAAACTTGAGCTGTGCCTCTTCTGCAGAAAGTCAGCTTTGCAACGGTGCCATCCGCATTGCTGTCGCTCCTCGATTTCAAAACTCAAAGTCCATTACAATGGAACCTCTTTGGCACCCGTGCTCGGCTGCCCAGCATCCCAGGGAGTAGAGCACGAACGGTTGGCCTCTGCTCCCACAGCCGAAGAGCCAGGGCAAAAAACTGGAGCTGTGCCTCTTCTGCAGAAAGTCAGCTTTGCAACAGTGCCATCCGCATTGCTGTCGCTCCTCCATTTCCCAACTCAAAGTCCATTACAATGGAACCTCTTTGGCACCCGTGCTGGGCTGCCCAGCATCCAAGGGAGTAGAACACGAACGGTTGGCCTCTGCTCCCACAGCCGAAGAGCCAGGGCAAAAAGCTTGAGCTGTGCCTCTTCTGCAGAAAGTCAGCTTTGCAACGGTGCCATCCGCATTGCTGATGTTCCTCGATTTCCCAACTCAAAGTCCATTACAATGGAACCTCTTTGGCACCCGTGCTGGGCTGCCCAGCATCCCAGGCAGTAGAGCACGAACGGCTGGCCTCTGCTCCCACAGCCGAAGAGCCAGGGCAAAAAACTGGAGCTGTGCCTCTTCTGCAGAAAGTCAGCTTTGCAACGGTGCCATCCGCATTGCTGTCGCTCCTCCATTTCCCAACTCAAAGTCCATTACAATGGAACCTCTTTGGCACCCGTGCTCGGCTGCCCAGCATCCCAGCGAGTAGAGCACGAACGGTTGGCCTCTGCTCCCACAGCCGAAGAGCCAGGGCAAAAAACTGGAGCTGTGCCTCTTCTGCAGAAAGTCAGCTTTGCAACGGTGCCATCCGCATTGCTGTCGCTCCTCGATTTCCCAACTCAAAGTCCATTACATTGGAAACTCTCTGGCACCTGTGCTCGGCTGCCCAGCATCCCAGGGAGTAGAGCACGAACGGCTGGCCTCTGCTCCCATAGCCGAAGAGCCAGGGCAAAAAACTTGAGCTGTGCCTCTTCTGCAGAAAGTCAGCTTTGCAACGGTGCCATCCGCATTGCTGATGTTCCTCGATTTCCCAACTCAAAGTCCATTACAATGGAACCTCTTTGGCACCCGTGCTCGGCTGCCCAGCATCCCAGGGAGTAGAGCACGAACGGCTGGCCTCTGCTCCCACAGCCAAAGAGCCAGGGCAAAAAACTTGAGCTGTGCCTCTTCTGCAGAAAGTCAGCTTTGCAACGGTGCCATCCGCATTGCTGTTGCTCCTCGATTTCCCAACTCAAAGTCCATTACAATGGAACCTCTTTGGCACCCGTGCTGGGCTGCCTAGCATCCCAGGGAGTAGAGCACGAACGGTTGGCCTCTGCTCCCACAGCCGAAGAGCCAGGGCAAAAAACTGGAGCTGTGCCTCTTCCGCAGAAAGTCAGCTTCGCAACGGTGCCATCCGCATTGCTGTCGCTCCTCCATTTCCCAACTCAAAGTCCATTACAATGGAACCTCTTTGGCACCCGTGCTCGGCTGACCAGCATCCCAGCGAGTAGAGCATGAACGGTTGGCCTCTGCTCCCACAGCCGAAGAGCCAGGGCAAAAAACTGGAGCTGTGCCTCTTCTGCAGAAAGTCAGCTTTGCAACGGTGCCATCCGCATTGCTGTCGCTCCTCCATTTCCCAACTCAAAGTCCATTACAATGGAACCTCTTTGGCACCCGTGCTGGGCTGCCCAGCATCCCAGGGAGTAGAGCACGAACGGTTGGCCTCTGCTCCCACAGCCGAAGAGCCAGGGCAAAAAACTGGAGCTGTGCCTCTTCTGCAGAAAGTCAGCTTTGCAACGGTGCCATCCGCATTGCTGAGGTTCCTCGATTTCCCAACTCAAAGTCCATTACAATGGAACCTCTTTGGCACCCGTGCTGGGCTGCCCAGCATCCCAGGCAGTAGAGCACGAACGATTGGCCTCTGCTCCCACAGCCGAAGAGCCAGGGCAAAAAACTTGAGCTGTGCCTCTTCTGCAGAAAATCAGCTTTGCAACGGTGCCATCCGCATTGCTGTCGCTCCTCCATTTCCCAACTCAAAGTCCATTACAATGGAACCTCTTTGGCACCCGTGCTGGGCTGCCCAGCATCCCAGGGAGTAGAGAACGAACGGTTGGCCTCTACTCCCATAGCCGAAGAGCCAGGGCAAAAAGCTTGAGCTGTGCCTCTTCTGCAGAAAGTCAGCTTTGCAACGGTGCCATCCGCATTGCTGTCGCTCCTCGATTTCCCAACTCAAAGTCCATTACAATGGAACCTCTTTGGCACCCGTGCTGGGCTGCCCAGCATCCCAGGGAGTAGAGCACGAACGGTTGGCCTCTACTCCCACAGCCGAAGAGCCAGGGCAAAAAACTTGAGCTGTGCCTCTTCTGCAGAAAGTCAGCTTTGCAACGGTGCCATCCGCATTGCTGTCGCTCCTCGATTTCCCAACTCAAAGTCCATTACAATGGAAACTCTCTGGCACCTCTGCTGGGCTGCCCAGCATCCCAGGCAGTAGAGCACGAACGGCTGGCCTCTACTCCCACAGCCGAAGAGCCAGGGCAAAAAACTTTAGCTGTGCCTCTTCTGCAGAAAGTCAGCTTTGCAACGGTGCCATCCGCATTGCTGTCGCTCCTCCATTTCCCAACTCAAAGTCCATTACAATGGGACCTCATTGGCACCCGTGATCGGCTGCCCAGCATTCCAGGGAGTAGAGCACGAACGGTTGGCCTCTGCTCCCACAGCCGAAGAGCCAGGGCAAAAAACTTGAGCTGTGCCTCTTCTGCAGAAAGTCAGCTTTGCAACGGTGCCATCCGCATTGCTGTCGCTCCTCGATTTCCCAACTCAAAGTCCATTACAATGGAACCTCTTTGGCACCCGTGCTCGCCTGCCCAGCATCCCAGGGAGTAGAGCACGAACGGTTGGCCTCTGCTCCCACAGCCGAAGAGCCAGGGCAAAAAACTGGAGCTGTGCCTCTTCTGCAGAAAGTCAGCTTTGCAACGGTGCCATCCGCATTGCTGTCGCTCCTCCATTTCCCAACTCAAAGTCCATTACAATGGAACCTCTTTGGCACCTGTGCTCGGCTGCCCAGCATCCCAGCGAGTAGAGCACGAACGGTTGGCCTCTGCTCCCACAGCCGAAGAGCCAGGGCAAAAAACTAGAGCTGTGCCTCTTCTGCAGAAAGTCAGCTTTGCAACGGTGCCATCCGCATTGCTGAGGTTCCTCGATTTCCCAACTCAAAGTCCATTACAATGGAACCTCTTTGGCACCCGTGCTGGGCTGCCCAGCATCCCAGGCAGTAGAGCACGAACGATTGGCCTCTGATCCCACAGCCGAAGAGCCAGGGCAAAAAACTTGAGCTGTGCCTCTTCTGCAGAAAATCAGCTTTGCAACGGTGCCATCCGCATTGCTGTCGCTCCTCCATTTCCCAACTCAAAGTCCATTACAATGGAACCTCTTTGGCACCCGTGCTGGGCTGCCCAGCATCCCAGGGAGTAGAGCACGAACGGTTGGCCTCTACTCCCACAGCCGAAGAGCCAGGGCAAAAAGCTTGAGCTGTGCCTCTTCTGCAGAAAGTCAGCTTTGCAACGGTGCCATCCGCATTGCTGTCGCTCCTCGATTTCCAAACTCAAAGTCCATTACAATGGAACCTCTTTGGCACCCGTGCTGGGCTGCCCAGCATCCCAGGGAGTAGAGCACGAACGGTTGGCCTCTGCTCCCACAGCCGAAGAGCCAGGGCAAAAAACTGGAGCTGTGCCTCTTCTGCAGAAAGTCAGCTTCGCAACGGTGCCATCCGCATTGCTGTCGCTCCTCCATTTCCCAACTCAAAGTCCATTACAATGGGACCTCTTTGGCACCCGTGCTCGGCTGCCCACCATCCCAGGGAGTAGAGCAGGAACGGCTGGCCTCTGCTCCCACAGCCGAAGAGCCAGGGCAAAAAACTGGAGCTGTGCCTCTTCTGCAGAAAGTCAGCTTCGCAACGGTGCCATCCGCATTGCTGAGGTTCCTCGATTTCCCAACTCAAAGTCCATTACAATGGAACCTCTTTGGCACCCGTGCTGGGCTGCCCAGCATCCCAGGGAGTAGAGCACGAACGGTTGGCCTCTGCTCCCACAGCCTAAGAGCCAGGGCAAAAAGCTTGAGCTGTGGCTCTTCTGCAGAAAGACAGCTTTGCAACGGTGCCATCCGCATTGCTGTCGCTCCTCGATTTCAAAACTCAAAGTCCATTAAAAATGAACCTCTTTGGCACCCGTGCTGGGCTGCCCAGCATCCCAGGGAGTAGAGCACGAACGGTTGGCCTCTCCTCCCACAGCCGTTGAGCCAGGGCAAAAAACTTGAGCTGTGCCTCTTCTGCAGAAAGTCAGCTTTGCAACGGTGCCATCCGCATTGCTGTTGCTCCTCGATTTCCCAACTCAAAGTCCATTACAATGGAACCTCTTTGGCACCCGTGCTGGGCTGCCTAGCATCCCAGGGAGTAGAGCACGAACGGTTGGCCTCTGCTCCCACAGCCGAAGAGCCAGGGCAAAAAACTGGAGCTGTGCCTCTTCTGCAGAAAGTCAGCTTCGCAACGGTGCCATCCGCATTGCTGTCGCTCCTCCATTTCCCAACTCAAAGTCCATTACAATGGAACCTCTTTGGCACCCGTGCTCGGCTGACCAGCATCCCAGCGAGTAGAGCATGAACGGTTGGCCTCTGCTCCCACAGCCGAAGAGCCAGGGCAAAAAACTTGAGCTGTGCCTCTTCTGCAGAAAGTCAGCTTTGCAACGGTGCCATCCGCATTGCTGTCGCTCCTCCATTTCCCAACTCAAAGTCCATTACAATGGAACCTCTTTGGCACCCGTGCTGGGCTGCCCAGCATCCCAGGGAGTAGAGCACGAACGGTTGGCCTCTGCTCCCACAGCCGAAGAGCCAGGGCAAAAAACTGGAGCTGTGCCTCTTCTGCAGAAAGTCAGCTTTGCAACGGTGCCATCCGCATTGCTGAGGTTCCTCGATTTCCCAACTCAAAGTCCATTACAATGGAACCTCTTTGGCACCCGTGCTGGGCTGCCCAGCATCCCAGGCAGTAGAGCACGAACGATTGGCCTCTACTCCCACAGCCGAAGAGCCAGGGCAAAAAACTTGAGCTGTGCCTCTTCTGCAGAAAATCAGCTTTGCAACGGTGCCATCAGCATTGCTGTCGCTCCTCCATTTCCCAACTCAAAGTCCATTACAATGGAACCTCTTTGGCACCCGTGCTGGGCTGCCCAGCATCCCAGGGAGTAGAGAACGAACGGTTGGCCTCTACTCCCACAGCCGAAGAGCCAGGGCAAAAAGCTTGAGCTGTGCCTCTTCTGCAGAAAGTCAGCTTTGCAACGGTGCCATCCGCATTGCTGTCGCTCCTCGATTTCCAAACTCAAAGTCCATTACAATGGAACCTCTTTGGCACCCGTGCTGGGCTGCCCAGCATCCCAGGGAGTAGAGCACGAACGGTTGGCCTCTACTCCCACAGCCGAAGAGCCAGGGCAAAAAACTTGAGCTGTGCCTCTTCTGCAGAAAGTCAGCTTTGCAACGGTGCCATCCGCATTGCTGTCGCTCCTCGATTTCCCAACTCAAAGTCCATTACAATGGAAACTCTCTGGCACCTCTGCTGGGCTGCCCAGCATCCCAGGCAGTAGAGCACGAACGGCTGGCCTCTACTCCCACAGCCGAAGAGCCAGGGCAAAAAACTTTAGCTGTGCCTCTTCTGCAGAAAGTCAGCTTTGCAACGGTGCCATCCGCATTGCTGTCGCTCCTCCATTTCCCAACTCAAAGTCCATTACAATGGGACCTCTTTGGCACCCGTGATCGGCTGCCCAGCATTCCAGGGAGTAGAGCACGAACGGTTGGCCTCTGCTCCCACAGCCGAAGAGCCAGGGCAAAAAACTTGAGCTGTGCCTCTTCTGCAGAAAGTCAGCTTTGCAACGGTGCCATCCGCATTGCTGTCGCTCCTCCATTTCCCAACTCAAAGTCCATTACAATGGAACCTCTTTGGCACCCGTGCTGGGCTGCCCAGCATCCCAGGGAGTAGAGCACGAACGGTTGGCCTCTGCTCCCACAGCCGAAGAGCCAGGGCAAAAAACTGGAGCTGTGCCTCTTCTGCAGAAAGTCAGCTTTGCAACGGTGCCATCCGAATTGCTGTCGCTCCTCCATTTCCCAACTCAAAGTCCATTACAATGGAACCTCTTTGGCACCTGTGCTCGGCTGCCCAGCATCCCAGCGAGTAGAGCACGAACGGTTGGCCTCTGCTCCCACAGCCGAAGAGCCAGGGCAAAAAACTAGAGCTGTGCCTCTTCTGCAGAAAGTCAGCTTTGCAACGGTGCCATCCGCATTGCTGAGGTTCCTCGATTTCCCAACTCAAAGTCCATTACAATGGAACCTCTTTGGCACCCGTGCTGGGCTGCCCAGCATCCCAGGCAGTAGAGCACGAACGATTGGCCTCTGCTCCCACAGCCGAAGAGCCAGGGCAAAAAACTTGAGCTGTGCCTCTTCTGCAGAAAATCAGCTTTGCAACGGTGCCATCCGCATTGCTGTCGCTCCTCCATTTCCCAACTCAAAGTCCATTACAATGGAACCTCTTTGGCACCCGTGCTGGGCTGCCCAGCATCCCAGGGAGTAGAGCACGAACGGTTGGCCTCTACTCCCACAGCCGAAGAGCCAGGGCAAAAAGCTTGAGCTGTGCCTCTTCTGCAGAAAGTCAGCTTTGCAACGGTGCCATCCGCATTGCTGTCGCTCCTCGATTTCCAAACTCAAAGTCCATTACAATGGAACCTCTTTGGCACCCGTGCTGGGCTGCCCAGCATCCCAGCGAGTAGAGCACGAACGGTTGGCCTCTACTCCCACAGCCGAAGAGCCAGGGCAAAAAACTTGAGCTGTGCCTCTTCTGCAGAAAGTCAGCTTTGCAACGGTGCCATCCGCATTGCTGTCGCTCCTCGATTTCCCAACTCAAAGTCCATTACAATGGAAACTCTCTGGCACCTCTGCTGGGCTGCCCAGCATCCCAGGCAGTAGAGCACGAACGGCTGGCCTCTACTCCCACAGCCGAAGAGCCAGGGCAAAAAACTTGAGCTGTGCCTCTTCTGCAGAAAGTCAGCTTTGCAACGGTGCCATCCGCATTGCTGTCGCTCCTCCATTTCCCAACTCAAAGTCCATTACAATGGGACCTCTTTGGCACCCGTGATCGGCTGCCCAGCATTCCAGGGAGTAGAGCACGAACGGTTGGCCTCTGCTCCCACAGCCGAAGAGCCAGGGCAAAAAACTTGAGCTGTGCCTCTTCTGCAGAAAGTCAGCTTTGCAACGGTGCCATCCGCATTGCTGTCGCTCCTCGATTTCCCAACTCAAAGTCCATTACAATGGAACCTCTTTGGCACCCGTGATCGGCTGCCCAGCATCCCAGGGAGTAGAGCACGAACGGTTGGCCTCTGCTCCCACAGCCGAAGAGCCAGGGCAAAAAACTGGAGCTGTGCCTCTTCTGCAGAAAGTCAGCTTTGCAACGGTGCCATCCGAATTGCTGTCGCTCCTCCATTTCCCAACTCAAAGTCCATTACAATGGAACCTCTTTGGCACCCGTGATCGGCTGCCCAGCATCCCAGCGAGTAGAGCACGAACGGTTGGCCTCTGCTCCCACAGCCGAAGAGCCAGGGCAAAAAACTAGAGCTGTGCCTCTTCTGCAGAAAGTCAGCTTTGCAACGGTGCCATCCGCATTGCTGTCGCTCCTCGATTTCCCAACTCAAAGTCCATTACATTGGAAACTCTCTGGCACCTGTGCTCGGCTGCCCAGCATCCCAGGGAGTAGAGCACGAACGGCTGGC
This sequence comes from Psittacula echo, assembly GCF_963264785.1. NCBI lineage: Eukaryota > Metazoa > Chordata > Aves > Psittaciformes > Psittacidae > Psittacula > Psittacula echo. The sequence goes on from NW_027664171.1 coordinate 184,269, forward strand.
CTCTGCTCCCATAGCCGAAGAGCCAGGGCAAAAAACTTGAGCTGTGCCTCTTCTGCAGAAAGTCAGGTTTGCAACGGTGCCATCCGCATTGCTGTCGCTCCTCGATTTCCCAACTCAAAGTCCATTACAATGGAACCTCTTTGGCACCTGTGCTCGGCTGCCCAGTATCCCAGGCATTAGAGCACGAACGGCTGGCCTCTGCTCCCACAGCCGAAGAGCCAGGGCAAAAAACTGGAGCTGTGCCTCTTCTGCAGAAAGTCAGCTTTGCAAAGGTGCCATCCTCGTTGCTGTCGCTCCTCCATTTCCGAACTCAATGTCCATTACAATGGGACCTCTTTGGCACCCGTGCTCGGCTGCCCAGCATCCCAGGGAGTAGAGCAAGAACGGTTGGCCTCTGCTCCCACAGCCGAAGAGCCAGGGCAAAAAACTAGAGCTGTGCCTCTTCTGCAGAAAGTCAGCTTTGCAACGGTGCCATCCGCATTCCTGAGGTTCCTCGATTTCCCAACTCAAAGTCCATTACAATGGAACCTCTTTGGCACCCGTGCTGGGCTGCCCAGCATCCCAGGGAGTAGAGCACGAACGGTTGGCCTCTGCTCCCACAGCCGAAGAGCCAGGGCAAAAAACTTGAGCTGTGCCTCTTCTGCAGAAAGTCAGCTTTGCAACGGTGCCATCCGCATTGCTGTCGCTCCTCCATTTCCCAACTCAAAGTCCATTACAATGGAACCTCTTTGGCACCCGTGCTGGGCTGCCCAGCATCCCAGGCAGTAGAGCACGAACGGTTGGCCTCTGCTCCCACAGCCGAAGAGCCAGGGCAAAAAACTTGAGCTGTGCCTCTTCTGCAGAAAGTCAGCTTTGCAACGGTGCCATCCGCATTGCTGTCGCTCCTCGATTTCCCAACTCAAAGTCCATTACACTGGGACCTCTTTGGCACCTGTGCTCGGCTGACCAGCATCCCAGGGAGTAGAGCAAGAACGGTTGGCCTCTGCTCCCACAGCCGAAGAGCCAGGGCAAAAAACTTGAGCTGTGCCTCTTCTGCAGAAAGTCAGCTTTGCAACGGTGCCATCCGCATTGCTGTCGCTCCTCCATTTCCCAACTCAAAGTCCATTACAATGGAAACTCTCTGGCACCTGTGCTCGGCTGCCCAGCATCCCAGGTAGTAGAGCACGAACGGCTGGCCTCTGCTCCCACAGCCGAAGAGCCAGGGCAAAAAACTTGAGCTGTGCCTCTTCTGCAGAAAGTCAGGTTTGCAACGGTGCCATCCGCATTGCTGTTGCTCCTCCATTTCCCAACTCAAAGTCCATTACAACGGAACCTCTTTGGCACCCGTGCTGGGCTGCCCACCATCCCAGGCAGTAGAGCACGAACGGTTGGCCTCTGCTCCCACAGCCGAAGAGCCAGGGCAAAAAACTGGAGCTGTGCCTCTTCTGCAGAAAGTCAGCTTTGCAACGGTGCCATCCGCATTGCTGTCGCTCCTCCATTTCCCAACTCAAAGACCATTACAATGGAACCTCTTTGGCACCCGTGCTGGGCTGCCCAGCATCCCAGGGAGTAGAACACGAACGGTTGGCCTCTACTCCCACAGCCGAAGAGCCAGGGCAAAAAGCTTGAGCTGTGCCTCTTCTGCAGAAAGTCAGCTTTGCAACGGTGCCATCCGCATTGCTGTCGCTCCTCGATTTCCCAACTCAAAGTCCATTACAATGGAACCTCTTTGCACCCGTGCTGGGCTGCCCAGTATCCCAGGCATTAGAGCACGAACGGTTGGCCTCTACTGCCACAGCCGAAGAGCCAGGGCAAAAAACTTGAGCTGTGCCTCTTCTGCAGAAAGTCAGCTTTGCAACGGTGCCATCCGCATTGCTGTCGCTCCTCGATTTCCCAACTCAAAGTCCATTACATTGGAAACTCTCTGGCACCTGTGCTCGGCTGCCCAGCATCCCATTGAGTAGAGCACGAACGGTTGGCCTCTGCTCCCACAGCCGAAGAGCCAGGGCAAAAAACTTGAGCTGTGCCTCTTCTGCAGAAAGTCAGGTTTGCAACGGTGCCATCCGCATTGCTGTCGCTCCTCCATTTCCCAACTCAAAGTCCATTACAATGGAACCTCTTTGGCACCCGTGCTCGGCTGCCCACCATCCTAGGGAGTAGAACACGAACGATTGGCCTCTACTCCCACAGCCGAAGAGCCAGTGCAAAAAACTTGAGCTGTGCCTCTTCTGCAGAAAGTCAGCTTTGCAACGGTGCCATCCGCATTGCTGAGGTTCCTCCATTTCCCAACTCAAAGTCCATTACAATGGAACCTCTTTGGCCCCCTTGCTGGGCTGCCCAGCATCCCAGGCAGTAGAGCACGAACGATTGGCCTCTACTCCCACAGCCGAAGAGCCAGGGCAAAAAACTTGAGCTGTGCCTCTTCTGCAGAAAGTCAGCTTTGCAACGGTGCCATCCGCATTGCTGTCGCTCCTCGATTTCAAAACTCAAAGTCCATTACAATGGAACCTCTTTGGCACCCGTGCTGGGCTGCCCAGCATCCCAGGGAGTAGAGCACGAACGGTTGGCCTCTGCTCCCACAGCCGAAGAGCCAGGGCAAAAAACTTGAGCTGTGCCTCTTCTGCAGAAAGTCAGCTTTGCAACGGTGCTATCCGCATTGCTGTCGCTCCTCCATTTCCCAACTCAAAGTCCATTACAATGGAACCTCTTTGGCACACGGGCTGGGCTGCCCAGCATCCCAGGGAGTAGAGCACGAACGGTTGGCCTCTGCTCCCACAGCCAAAGAGCCAGGGCAAAAAACTGGAGCTGTGCCTCTTCTGCAGAAAGTCAGCTTTGCAACGGTGCCATCCGCATTGCTGAGGTTCCTCGATTTCCCAACTCAAAGTCCATTACAATGGAACCTCTTTGGCACCCGTGCTGGGTTGCCCAGTATCCCAGGCAGTAGAGCACGAACGATTGGCCTCTGCTCCCACAGCCGAAGAGCCAGGGCAAAAAACTGGAGCTGTGCCTCTTCTGCAGAAAGTCAGCTTTGCAACGGTGCCATCCGCATTGCTGTCGCTCCTCCATTTCCCAACTCAAAGTCCATTACAATGGAACCTCTTTGGCACCCGTGCTGGGCTGCCCAGCATCCCAGGGAGTAGAGCACGAACGGTTGGCCTCTGCTCCCACAGCCGAAGAGCCAGGGCAAAAAACTGGAGCTGTGCCTCTTCTGCAGAAAGTCAGCTTTGCAACGGTGCCATCCGCATTGCTGAGGTTCCTCGATTTCCCAACTCAAAGTCCATTACAATGGAACCTCTTTGGCACCCGTGCTGGGCTGCCCAGCATCCCAGGCAGTAGAGCACGAACGATTGGCCTCTGCTCCCACAGCCGAAGAGCCAGGGCAAAAAACTTGAGCTGTGCCTCTTCTGCAGAAAATCAGCTTTGCAACGGTGCCATCCGCATTGCTGTAGCTCCTCCATTTCCCAACTCAAAGTCCATTACAATGGAACCTCTTTGGCACCCGTGCTGGGCTGCCCAGCATCCCAGGGAGTAGAGCACGAACGGTTGGCCTCTACTCCCACAGCCGAAGAGCGAGGGCAAAAAGCTTGAGCTGTGCCTCTTCTGCAGAAAGTCAGCTTTGCAACGGTGCCATCCGCATTGCTGTCGCTCCTCGATTTCCAAACTCAAAGTCCATTACAATGGAACCTCTTTGGCACCCGTGCTGGGCTGCCCAGCATCCCAGGGAGTAGAGCACGAACGGTTGGCCTCTACTCCCACAGCCGAAGAGCCAGGGCAAAAAACTTGAGCTGTGCCTCTTCTGCAGAAAGTCAGCTTTGCAACGGTGCCATCCGCATTGCTGTCGCTCCTCGATTTCCCAACTCAAAGTCCATTACAATGGAAACTCTCTGGCACCTCTGCTGGGCTGCCCAGCATCCCAGGCAGTAGAGCACGAACGGCTGGCCTCTACTCCCACAGCCGAAGAGCCAGGGCAAAAAACTTGAGCTGTGCCTCTTCTGCAGAAAGTCAGCTTTGCAACGGTGCCATCCGCATTGCTGTCGCTCCTCCATTTCCCAACTCAAAGTCCATTACAATGGGACCTCTTTGGCACCCGTGATCGGCTGCCCAGCATTCCAGGGAGTAGAGCACGAACGGTTGGCCTCTGCTCCCACAGCCGAAGAGCCAGGGCAAAAAACTTGAGCTGTGCCTCTTCTGCAGAAAGTCAGCTTTGCAACGGTGCCATCCGCATTGCTGTCGCTCCTCGATTTCACAACTCAAAGTCCATTACAATGGAACCTCTTTGGCACCCGTGCTGGGCTGCCCAGCATCCCAGGGAGTAGAGCACGAACGCTTGGCCTCTGCTCCCACAGCCAAAGAGCCAGGGCAAAAAACTGGAGCTGTGCCTCTTCTGCAGAAAGTCAGCTTTGCAACGGTGCCATCCGAATTGCTGTCGCTCCTCCATTTCCAAACTCAAAGTCCATTACAATGGAACCTCTTTGGCACCTGTGCTCGGCTGCCCAGCATCCCAGCGAGTAGAGTACGAACGGTTGGCCTCTGCTCCCACAGCCGAAGAGCCAGGGCAAAAAACTAGAGCTGTGCCTCTTCTGCAGAAAGTCAGCTTTGCAACGGTGCCATCCGCATTGCTGAGGTTCCTCGATTTCCCAACTCAAAGTCCATTACAATGGAACCTCTTTGGCACCCGTGCTGGGCTGCCCAGCATCCCAGGCAGTAGAGCACGAACGATTGGCCTCTGCTCCCACAGCCGAAGAGCCAGGGCAAAAAACTTGAGCTGTGCCTCTTCTGCAGAAAATCAGCTTTGCAACGGTGCCATCCGCATTGCTGTCGCTCCTCCATTTCCCAACTCAAAGTCCATTACAATGGAACCTCTTTGGCACCCGTGCTGGGCTGCCCAGCATCCCAGGGAGTAGAGCACGAACGGTTGGCCTCTACTCCCACAGCCGAAGAGCCAGGGCAAAAAGCTTGAGCTGTGCCTCTTCTGCAGAAAGTCAGCTTTGCAACGGTGCCATCCGCATTGCTGTCGCTCCTCGATTTCCAAACTCAAAGTCCATTACAATGGAACCTCTTTGGCACCCGTGCTGGGCTGCCCAGCATCCCAGGGAGTAGAGCACGAACGGTTGGCCTCTACTCCCACAGCCGAAGAGCCAGGGCAAAAAACTTGAGCTGTGCCTCTTCTGCAGAAAGTCAGCTTTGCAACGGTGCCATCCGCATTGCTGTCGCTCCTCGATTTCCCAACTCAAAGTCCATTACAATGGAAACTCTCTGGCACCTCTGCTGGGCTGCCCAGCATCCCAGGCAGTAAAGCACGATCGGCTGGCCTCTACTCCCACAGCCGAAGAGCCAGGGCAAAAAACTTGAGCTGTGCCTCTTCTGCAGAAAGTCAGCTTTGCAACGGTGCCATCCGCATTGCTGTCGCTCCTCCATTTCCCAACTCAAAGTCCATTACAATGGGACCTCTTTGGCACCCGTGATCGGCTGCCCAGCATTCCAGGGAGTAGAGCACGAACGGTTGGCCTCTGCTCCCACAGCCGAAGAGCCAGGGCAAAAAACTTGAGCTGTGCCTCTTCTGCAGAAAGTCAGCTTTGCAACGGTGCCATCCGCATTGCTGTCGCTCCTCGATTTCCCAACTCAAAGTCCATTACAATGGAACCTCTTTGGCACCCGTGCTCGGCTGCCCAGCATCCCAGGGAGTAGAGCACGAACGGTTGGCCTCTGCTCCCACAGCCGAAGAGCCAGGGCAAAAAACTGGAGCTGTGCCTCTTCTGCAGAAAGTCAGCTTTGCAACGGTGCCATCCGAATTGCTGAGGTTCCTCGATTTCCCAACTCAAAGTCCATTACAATGGAACCTCTTTGGCACCTGTGCTCGGCTGCCCAGCATCCCAGGGAGTAGAGCACGAACGGCTGGCCTCTGCTCCCATAGCCGAAGAGCCAGGGCAAAAAACTTGAGCTGTGCCTCTTCTGCAGAAAGTCAGCTTTGCAACGGTGCCATCCGCATTGCTGTCGCTCCTCCATTTCCCAACTCAAAGTCCATTACAATGGAACCTCTTTGGCACCCGTGCTGGGCTGCCCAGCATCCCAGGGAGTAGAGCACGAACGGTTGGCCTCTGCTCCCACAGCCGAAGAGCCAGGGCAAAAAACTTGAGCTGTGCCTCTTCTGCAGAAAGTCAGGTTTGCAACGGTGCCATCCGCATTGCTGTCGCTCCTCGATTTCCCAACTCAAAGTCCATTACAATGGAACCTCTTTGGCACCTGTGCTCGGCTGCCCAGTATCCCAGGCATTAGAGCACGAACGGCTGGCCTCTGCTCCCACAGCCGAAGAGCCAGGGCAAAAAACTGGAGCTGTGCCTCTTCTGCAGAAAGTCAGCTTTGCAAAGGTGCCATCCTCGTTGCTGTCGCTCCTCCATTTCCGAACTCAATGTCCATTACAATGGGACCTCTTTGGCACCCGTGCTCGGCTGCCCAGCATCCCAGGGAGTAGAGCAAGAACGGTTGGCCTCTGCTCCCACAGCCGAAGAGCCAGGGCAAAAAACTTGAGCTGTGCCTCTTCTGCAGAAAGTCAGCTTTGCAACGGTGCCATCCGCATTGCTGAGGTTCCTCGATTTCCCAACTCAAAGACCATTACAATGGAACCTCTTTGGCACCCGTGCTGGGCTGCCCAGCATCCCAGGGAGTAGAACACGAACGGTTGGCCTCTACTCCCACAGCCGAAGAGCCAGGGCAAAAAGCTTGAGCTGTGCCTCTTCTGCAGAAAGTCAGCTTTGCAACGGTGCCATCCGCATTGCTGTCGCTCCTCGATTTCCCAACTCAAAGTCCATTACAATGGAACCTCTTTGCACCCGTGCTGGGCTGCCCAGTATCCCAGGCATTAGAGCACGAACGGTTGGCCTCTACTCCCACAGCCGAAGAGCCAGGGCAAAAAGCTTGAGCTGTGCCTCTTCTGCAGAAAGTCAGGTTTGCAACGGTGCCATCCGCATTGCTGTCGCTCCTCGATTTCCCAACTCAAAGTCCATTACAATGGAACCTCTTTGGCACCCGTGCTCGGCTGCCCACCATCCTAGGGAGTAGAACACGAACGATTGGCCTCTACTCCCACAGCCGAAGAGCCAGGGCAAAAAACTTGAGCTGTGCCTCTTCTGCAGAAAGTCAGCTTCGCAACGGTGCCATCCGCATTGCTGAGGTTCCTCCATTTCCCAACTCAAAGTCCATTACAATGGAACCTCTTTGGCCCCCCTGCTGGGCTGCCCAGCATCCCAGGCAGTAGAGCACGAACGATTGGCCTCTACTCCCACAGCCGAAGAGCCAGGGCAAAAAACTTGAGCTGTGCCTCTTCTGCAGAAAGTCATCTTTGCAACGGTGCCATCCGCATTGCTGTCGCTCCTCGATTTCAAAACTCAAAGTCCATTACAATGGAACCTCTTTGGCACCCGTGCTGGGCTGCCCAGCATCCCAGGGAGTAGAGCACGAACGGTTGGCCTCTGCTCCCACAGCCGAAGAGCCAGGGCAAAAAACTTGAGCTGTGCCGCTTCTGCAGAAAGTCAGCTTTGCAACGGTGCCATCCGCATTGCTGTCGCTCCTCCATTTCTCAACTCAAAGTCCATTACAATGGAACCTCTTTGGCACACGTGCTGGGCTGCCCAGCATCCCAGGGAGTAGAGCACGAACGGTTGGCCTCTGCTCCCACAGCCAAAGAGCCAGGGCAAAAAACTGGAGCTGTGCCTCTTCTGCAGAAAGTCAGCTTTGCAACGGTGCCATCCGCATTGCTGAGGTTCCTCGATTTCCCAACTCAAAGTCCATTACAATGGAACCTCTTTGGCACCCGTGCTGGGTTGCCCAGTATCCCAGGCAGTAGAGCACGAACGATTGGCCTCTGCTCCCACAGCCGAAGAGCCAGGGCAAAAAACTGGAGCTGTGCCTCTTCTGCAGAAAGTCAGCTTTGCAACGGTGCCATCCGCATTGCTGTCGCTCCTCCATTTCCCAACTCAAAGTCCATTAAAATGGAACCTCTTTGGCACCCGTGCTGGGCTGCCCAGCATCCCAGGGAGTAGAGCACGAACGGTTGGCCTCTACTCCCACAACCGAAGAGCCAGGGCAAAAAGCTTGAGCTGTGACTCTTCTGTAGAAAGTCATCTTTGCAACGGTGCCATCCGCATTGCTGTCGCTCCTCGATTTCCAAACTCAAAGTCCATTATAAGGGAACCTCTTTGGCACCCGTGCTGGGCTGCCCAGTATCCCAGGGAGTAGAGCACGATCGGTTGGCCTCTGCTGCCACAGCCGAAGAGCCAGGGCAAAAAACTGGAGCTGTGCCTCTTCTGCAGAAAGTCAGCTTTGCAACGGTGCCATCCGCATTGCTGTCGCTCCTCCATTTCCCAACTCAAAGACCATTACAATGGAACCTCTTTGGCACCCGTGCTCGGCTGCCCAGCATCCCAGGCAGTAGAGCACGAACGGTTGGCCTCTGCTCCCACAGCCGTTGAGCCAGGGCAAAAAACTTGAGCTGTGCCTCTTCTGCAGAAAGTCAGCTTCGCAACGGTGCCATCCGCATTGCTGTCGCTCCTCGATTTCCCAACTCAAAGTCCATTACAATGGAACCTCTTTGGCACCCGTGCTCGGCTGCCCAGCATCCCAGGGAGTAGAGCACGAACGGTTGGCCTCTGCTCCCACAGCCGAAGAGACAGGGCAAAAAACTGGAGCTGTGCCTCTTCTGCAGAAAGTCAGCTTTGCAACGGTGCCATCCGCATTGTGGAGGTTCCTCAATTTCCCAACTCAAAGTCCATTACAATGGAACCTCTTTGGCACCCGTGCTGGTCTGCCCAGCATTCCAGGGAGTACAGCACGAACGGTTGGCCTCTGCTCCCACAGCCGAAGAGCCAGGGCAAAAAACTTGAGCTGTGCCTCTTCTGCAGAAAGTCAGCTTTGCAACGGTGCCATCCGCATTGCTGTCGCTCCTCCATTTCCCAACTCAAAGTCCATTACAATGGAACCTCTTTGGCACCCGTGCTGGGCTGCCTAGCATCCCAGGGAGTAGAGCACGAACGGTTGGCCTCTGCTCCCACAGCCGAAGAGCCAGGGCAAAAAACTGGAGCTGTGCCTCTTCTGCAGAAAGTCAGCTTTGCAACGGTGCCATCCGCATTGCTGTCGCTCCTCGATTTCCCAACTCAAAGTCCATTACAATGGAACCTCTTTGGCACCCGTCCTGGGCTGCCCAGTATCCCAGGCAGTAGAGCACGAACGGTTGGCCTCTGCTGCCACAGCCGAAGAGCCAGGGCAAAAAACTGGAGCTGTGCCTCTTCTGCAGAAAGTCAGCTTTGCAACGGTGCCATCCGCATTGCTGTCTCTCCTCGATTTCCCAACTCAAAGTCCATTACAATGGGACCTCTTTGGCACCCGTTCTCGGCTGCCCACCATCCCAGGGAGTAGAGCACGAACGGCTGGCCTCTGCTCCCACAGCCGAAGAGCCAGGGCAAAAAACTGGAGCTGTGCCTCTTCTGCAGAAAGTCAGCTTCGCAACGGTGCCATCCGCATTGCTGAGGTTCCTCGATTTCCCAACTCAAAGTCCATTACAATGGAACCTCTTTGGCACCCGTGCTCGCCTGCCCACCATCCCAGGGAGTAGAGCACGAACGGTTGGCCACTGCTCCCACAGCCGAAGAGCCAGGGCAAAAAGTTTGAGCTGTGGCTCTTCTGCAGAAAGACAGCTTTGCAACGGTGCCATCCGCATTGCTGTCGCTCCTCGATTTCAAAACTCAAAGTCCATTAAAATGGAACCTCTTTGGCACCCGTGCTGGGCTGCCCAGCATCCCAGGCAGTAGAGCACGAACGGTTGGCCTCTACTCCCACAGCCGAAGAGCCAGGGCAAAAAGCTTGAGCTGTGCCTCTTCTGCAGAAAGTCAGCTTTGCAACGGTGCCATCCGCATTGCTGTCGCTCCTCGATTTCCAAACTCAAAGTCCATTACAATGGAACCTCTTTGGCACCCGTGCTGGGCTGCCCAGCATCCCAGGGAGTAGAGCACGAACGGTTGGCCTCTACTCCCACAGCCGAAGAGCCAGGGCAAAAAACTGGAGCTGTGCCTCTTCTGCAGAAAGTCAGCTTTGCAACGGTGCCATCCGCATTGCTGTCGCTCCTCGATTTCCCAACTCAAAGTCCATTACAATGGAAACTCTCTGGCACCTCTGCTGGGCTGCCCAGCATCCCAGGCAGTAAAGCACGATCGGCTGGCCTCTACTCCCACAGCCGAAGAGCCAGGGCAAAAAACTTGAGCTGTGCCTCTTCTGCAGAAAGTCAGCTTTGCAACGGTGCCATCCGCATTGCTGTCGCTCCTCCATTTCCCAACTCAAAGTCCATTACAATGGGACCTCTTTGGCACCCGTGATCGGCTGCCCAGCATTCCAGGGAGTAGAGCACGAACGGTTGGCCTCTGCTCCCACAGCCGAAGAGCCAGGGCAAAAAACTTGAGCTGTGCCTCTTCTGCAGAAAGTCAGCTTTGCAACGGTGCCATCCGCATTGCTGTCGCTCCTCGATTTCCCAACTCAAAGTCCATTACAATGGAACCTCTTTGGCACCCGTGCTCGGCTGCCCAGCATCCCAGGGAGTAGAGCACGAACGGTTGGCCTCTGCTCCCACAGCCGAAGAGCCAGGGCAAAAAACTGGAGCTGTGCCTCTTCTGCAGAAAGTCAGCTTTGCAACGGTGCCATCCGAATTGCTGAGGTTCCTCGATTTCCCAACTCAAAGTCCATTACAATGGAACCTCTTTGGCACCTGTGCTCGGCTGCCCAGCATCCCAGCGAGTAGAGCACGAACGGTTGGCCTCTGCTCCCACAGCCGAAGAGCCAGGGCAAAAAACTAGAGCTGTGCCTCTTCTGCAGAAAGTCAGCTTTGCAACGGTGCCATCCGCATTGCTGTCGCTCCTCCATTTCCCAACTCAAAGTCCATTACATTGGAAACTCTCTGGCACCTGTGCTCGGCTGCCCAGCATCCCAGGGAGTAGAGCACGAACGGCTGGCCTCTGCTCCCATAGCCGAAGAGCCAGGGCAAAAAACTTGAGCTGTGCCTCTTCTGCAGAAAGTCAGCTTTGCAACGGTGCCATCCGCATTGCTGTCGCTCCTCCATTTCCCAACTCAAAGTCCATTACAATGGAACCTCTTTGGCACCCGTGCTGGGCTGCCCAGCATCCCAGGGAGTAGAGCACGAACGGTTGGCCTCTGCTCCCACAGCCGAAGAGCCAGGGCAAAAAACTTGAGCTGTGCCTCTTCTGCAGAAAGTCAGGTTTGCAACGGTGCCATCCGCATTGCTGTCGCTCCTCGATTTCCCAACTCAAAGTCCATTACAATGGAACCTCTTTGGCACCTGTGCTCGGCTGCCCAGTATCCCAGGCATTAGAGCACGAACGGCTGGCCTCTGCTCCCACAGCCGAAGAGCCAGGGCAAAAAACTGGAGCTGTGCCTCTTCTGCAGAAAGTCAGCTTTGCAAAGGTGCCATCCTCGTTGCTGTCGCTCCTCCATTTCCGAACTCAATGTCCATTACAATGGGACCTCTTTGGCACCCGTGCTCGGCTGCCCAGCATCCCAGGGAGTAGAGCAAGAACGGTTGGCCTCTGCTCCCACAGCCGAAGAGCCAGGGCAAAAAACTAGAGCTGTGCCTCTTCTGCAGAAAGTCAGCTTTGCAACGGTGCCATCCGCATTGCTGAGGTTCCTCGATTTCCCAACTCAAAGACCATTACAATGGAACCTCTTTGGCACCCGTGCTGGGCTGCCCAGCATCCCAGGGAGTAGAACACGAACGGTTGGCCTCTACTCCCACAGCCGAAGAGCCAGGGCAAAAAGCTTGAGCTGTGCCTCTTCTGCAGAAAGTCAGCTTTGCAACGGTGCCATCCGCATTGCTGTCGCTCCTCGATTTCCCAACTCAAAGTCCATTACAATGGAACCTCTTTGCACCCGTGCTGGGCTGCCCAGTATCCCAGGCATTAGAGCACGAACGGTTGGCCTCTACTCCCACAGCCGAAGAGCCAGGGCAAAAAGCTTGAGCTGTGCCTCTTCTGCAGAAAGTCAGGTTTGCAACGGTGCCATCCGCATTGCTGTCGCTCCTCGATTTCCCAACTCAAAGTCCATTACAATGGAACCTCTTTGGCACCCGTGCTCGGCTGCCCACCATCCTAGGGAGTAGAACACGAACGATTGGCCTCTACTCCCACAGCCGAAGAGCCAGGGCAAAAAACTTGAGCTGTGCCTCTTCTGCAGAAAGTCAGCTTCGCAACGGTGCCATCCGCATTGCTGAGGTTCCTCCATTTCCCAACTCAAAGTCCATTACAATGGAACCTCTTTGGCCCCCCTGCTGGGCTGCCCAGCATCCCAGGCAGTAGAGCACGAACGATTGGCCTCTACTCCCACAGCCGAAGAGCCAGGGCAAAAAACTTGAGCTGTGCCTCTTCTGCAGAAAGTCATCTTTGCAACGGTGCCATCCGCATTGCTGTCGCTCCTCGATTTCAAAACTCAAAGTCCATTACAATGGAACCTCTTTGGCACCCGTGCTGGGCTGCCCAGCATCCCAGGGAGTAGAGCACGAACGGTTGGCCTCTGCTCCCACAGCCGAAGAGCCAGGGCAAAAAACTTGAGCTGTGCCGCTTCTGCAGAAAGTCAGCTTTGCAACGGTGCCATCCGCATTGCTGTCGCTCCTCCATTTCTCAACTCAAAGTCCATTACAATGGAACCTCTTTGGCACACGTGCTGGGCTGCCCAGCATCCCAGGGAGTAGAGCACGAACGGTTGGCCTCTGCTCCCACAGCCAAAGAGCCAGGGCAAAAAACTGGAGCTGTGCCTCTTCTGCAGAAAGTCAGCTTTGCAACGGTGCCATCCGCATTGCTGAGGTTCCTCGATTTCCCAACTCAAAGTCCATTACAATGGAACCTCTTTGGCACCCGTGCTGGGTTGCCCAGTATCCCAGGCAGTAGAGCACGAACGATTGGCCTCTGCTCCCACAGCCGAAGAGCCAGGGCAAAAAACTGGAGCTGTGCCTCTTCTGCAGAAAGTCAGCTTTGCAACGGTGCCATCCGCATTGCTGTCGCTCCTCCATTTCCCAACTCAAAGTCCATTAAAATGGAACCTCTTTGGCACCCGTGCTGGGCTGCCCAGCATCCCAGGGAGTAGAGCACGAACGGTTGGCCTCTACTCCCACAACCGAAGAGCCAGGGCAAAAAGCTTGAGCTGTGACTCTTCTGTAGAAAGTCATCTTTGCAACGGTGCCATCCGCATTGCTGTCGCTCCTCGATTTCCAAACTCAAAGTCCATTATAAGGGAACCTCTTTGGCACCCGTGCTGGGCTGCCCAGCATCCCAGGGAGTAGAGCACGATCGGTTGGCCTCTGCTGCCACAGCCGAAGAGCCAGGGCAAAAAACTGGAGCTGTGCCTCTTCTGCAGAAAGTCAGCTTTGCAACGGTGCCATCCGCATTGCTGTCGCTCCTCCATTTCCCAACTCAAAGACCATTACAATGGAACCTCTTTGGCACCCGTGCTGGGCTGCCCAGCATCCCAGGCAGTAGAGCACGAACGGTTGGCCTCTGCTCCCACAGCCGTTGAGCCAGGGCAAAAAACTTGAGCTGTGCCTCTTCTGCAGAAAGTCAGCTTCGCAACGGTGCCATCCGCATTGCTGTCGCTCCTCCATTTCCCAACTCAAAGTCCATTACAATGGAACCTCTTTGGCACCCGTGCTCGGCTGCCCAGCATCCCAGGGAGTAGAGCACGAACGGTTGGCCTCTGCTCCCACAGCCGAAGAGACAGGGCAAAAAACTGGAGCTGTGCCTCTTCTGCAGAAAGTCAGCTTTGCAACGGTGCCATCCGCATTGTGGAGGTTCCTCAATTTCCCAACTCAAAGTCCATTACAATGGAACCTCTTTGGCACCCGTGCTGGTCTGCCCAGCATTCCAGGGAGTACAGCACGAACGGTTGGCCTCTGCTCCCACAGCCGAAGAGCCAGGGCAAAAAACTTGAGCTGTGCCTCTTCTGCAGAAAGTCAGCTTTGCAACGGTGCCATCCGCATTGCTGTCGCTCCTCCATTTCCCAACTCAAAGTCCATTACAATGGAACCTCTTTGGCACCCGTGCTGGGCTGCCTAGCATCCCAGGGAGTAGAGCACGAACGGTTGGCCTCTGCTCCCACAGCCGAAGAGCCAGGGCAAAAAACTGGAGCTGTGCCTCTTCTGCAGAAAGTCAGCTTTGCAACGGTGCCATCCGCATTGCTGTCGCTCCTCGATTTCCCAACTCAAAGTCCATTACAATGGAACCTCTTTGGCACCCGTCCTGGGCTGCCCAGTATCCCAGGCAGTAGAGCACGAACGGTTGGCCTCTGCTGCCACAGCCGAAGAGCCAGGGCAAAAAACTGGAGCTGTGCCTCTTCTGCAGAAAGTCAGCTTTGCAACGGTGCCATCCGCATTGCTGTCTCTCCTCGATTTCCCAACTCAAAGTCCATTACAATGGGACCTCTTTGGCACCCGTTCTCGGCTGCCCACCATCCCAGGGAGTAGAGCACGAACGGCTGGCCTCTGCTCCCACAGCCGAAGAGCCAGGGCAAAAAACTGGAGCTGTGCCTCTTCTGCAGAAAGTCAGCTTTGCAACGGTGCCATCCGCATTGCTGTCTCTCCTCCATTTCCCAACTCAAAGTCCATTACAATGGAACCTCTTTGGCACCCGTGCTCGCCTGCCCACCATCCCAGGGAGTAGAGCACGAACGGTTGGCCACTGCTCCCACAGCCGAAGAGCCAGGGCAAAAAGTTTGAGCTGTGGCTCTTCTGCAGAAAGACAGCTTTGCAACGGTGCCATCCGCATTGCTGTCGCTCCTCGATTTCAAAACTCAAAGTCCATTAAAATGGAACCTCTTTGGCACCCGTGCTGGGCTGCCCAGCATCCCAGGCAGTAGAGCACGAACGGTTGGCCTCTACTCCCACAGCCGAAGAGCCAGGGCAAAAAGCTTGAGCTGTGCCTCTTCTGCAGAAAGTCAGCTTTGCAACGGTGCCATCCGCATTGCTGTCGCTCCTCCATTTCCCAACTCAAAGTCCATTACAATGGAACCTCTTTGACACCCGTGCTCGGCTGCCCAGTATCCCAGGGAGTAGAGCACGAACGGTTGGCCTCTGCTCCCACAGCCGAAGAGCCAGGGCAAAAAACTTGAGCTGTGCCTCTTCTGCAGAAAGTCAGCTTTGCAACGGTGCCATCCGCATTGCTGTCGCTCCTCCATTTCAAAACTCAAAGCCCATTACAATGGAACCTCTTTGGCACCCGTGCTCGGCTGCCTAGCATCCCAGGGAGTAGAGCACGAACGGTTGGCCTCTGCTCCCACAGCCGAAGAGCCAGGGCAAAAAACTTGAGCTGTGCCTCTTCTGCAGAAAGTCACCTTTGCAACGGTGCCATCCGCATTGCTGTCGCTCCTCCATTTCCCAACTCAAAGTCCATTACAATGGAACCTCTTTGGCACCCGTGCTCGGCTGACCAGCATCCCAGCGAGTAGAGCACGAATGGTTGGCCTCTGCTCCCACAGCCAAAGAGCCAGGGCAAAAAGCTTGAGCTGTGCCTCTTCTGCAGAAAGTCAGCTTTGCAACGGTGCCATCCGCATTGCTGTCGCTCCTCGATTTCAAAACTCAAAGTCCATTACAATGGAACCTCTTTGGCACCCGTGCTGGGATGCCCAGCATCCCAGGGAGTAGAGCACGAACGGTTGGCCTCTGCTGCCACAGCCGGTGAGCCAAGGCAAAAAACTTGAGCTGTGCCTCTTCTGCAGAAAGTCAGCTTTGCAACGGTGCCATCCGCATTGCTGTCGCTCCTCCATTTCCCAACTCAAAGTCCATTACACTGGGACCTCTTTGGCACCTGTGCTCGGCTGCCCAGCATCCCAGGCAGTAGAGCAAGAACGGTTGGCCTCTGCTCCCACAGCCGAAGAGCCAGGGCAAAAAACTAGAGCTGTGCCTCTTCTGCAGAAAGTCAGCTTTGCAACGGTGCCATCCGCATTGCTGTCGCTCCTCCATTTCCCAACTCAAAGTCCATTACAATGGAAACTCTCTGGCACCTATGCTGGGCTGCCCAGCATCCCAGGGAGTAGAGCACGAACGGTTGGCCTCTGCTCCCACAGCCGAAGAGCCAGGGCAAAAAACTGGAGCTGTGCCTCTTCTGCAGAAAGTCAGCTTTGCAACGGTGCCATCCGCATTGCTGTCGCTCCTCCATTTCCCAACTCAAAGTCCATTACAATGGGACCTCTTTGGCACCCGTGCTCGGCTGCCCAGCATCCCAGGCAGTAGAGCAAGAACGGTTGGCCTCTGCTCCCACAGCCGAAGAGCCAGGGCAAAAAACTTGAGCTGTGCCTCTTCTGCAGAAAGTCAGCTTTGCAACGGTGCCATCCGCATTGCTGTCGCTCCTCGATTTCCCAACTCAAAGTCCATTACAATGGAACCTCTTTGGCACCCGTGCTCGGCTGCCCAGTATCCCAGGCAGTAGAGCACGAACGGTTGGCCTCTGCTCCCACAGCCGAAGAGCCAGGGCAAAAAACTTGAGCTGTGCCTCTTCTGCAGAAAGTCAGCTTTGCAACGGTGCCATCCGCATTGCTGTCGCTCCTCCATTTCCCAACTCAAAGTCCATTACACTTGGACCTCTTTGGCACCTGTGCTCGGCTGCCCAGCATCCCAGGGAGTAGAGCACGAACGGCTGGCCTCTGCTCCCACAGCCGAAGAGCCAGGGCAAAAAACTTGAGCTGTGCCTCTTCTGCAGAAAGTCAGCTTTGCAACGGTGCCATCCGCATTGCTGTCGCTCCTCGATTTCAAAACTCAAAGTCCATTAAAATGGAACCTCTTTGGCACCCGTGCTGGGCTGCCCAGCATCCCAGGGAGTAGAGCACGAACGGTTGGCCTCTGCTCCCACAGCCGAAGAGCCAGGGCAAAAAACTGGAGCTGTGCCTCTTCTGCAGAAAGTCAGCTTTGCAACGGTGCCATCCGCATTGCTGTCGCTCCTCGATTTCCCAACTCAAAGTCCATTACAATGGAACCTCTTTGGCACCCGTCCTGGGCTGCCCAGAATCCCAGGCAGTAGAGCACGAACGGTTGGCCTCTGCTGCCACAGCCGAAGAGCCAGGGCAAAAAACTGGAGCTGTGCCTCTTCTGCAGAAAGTCAGCTTTGCAACGGTGCCATCCGCATTGCTGTCGCTCCTCCATTTCCCAACTCAAAGTCCATTACAATGGGACCTCTTTGGCACCCGTGCTCGGCTGCCCACCATCCCAGGGAGTAGAGCACGAACGGCTGGCCTCTGCTCCCACAGCCGAAGAGCCAGGGCAAAAAACTGGAGCTGTGCCTCTTCTGCAGAAAGTCAGCTTCGCAACGGTGCCATCCGCATTGCTGAGGTTCCTCGATTTCCCAACTCAAAGTCCATTACAATGGAACCTCTTTGGCACCCGTGCTGGGCTGCCCAGCATCCCAGGGAGTAGAGCACGAACGGTTGGCCACTGCTCCCACAGCCGAAGAGCCAGGGCAAAAAACTTGAGCTGTGCCTCTTCTGCAGAAAGACAGCTTTGCAACGGTGCCATCCGCATTGCTGTCGCTCCTCGATTTCAAAACTCAAAGTCCATTAAAATGGAACCTCTTTGGCACCCGTGCTGGGCTGCCCAGCATCCCAGGGAGTAGAGCACGAACGGTTGGCCTCTGCTCCCACAGCCGAAGAGCCAGGGCAAAAAGCTTGAGCTGTGTCTCTTCTGCAGAAAGTCAGCTTTGCAACGGTGCCATCCGCATTGCTGTCGCTCCTCGATTTCAAAACTCAAAGTCCATTAAAAAGGAACCTCTTTGACACCCGTGCTGGGCTGCCCAGCATCCCAAAGAGTAGAGCACGAACGGTTGGCCTCTGCTCCCACAGCCGAAGAGCCAGGGCAAAAAACTGGAGCTGTGCCTCTTCTGCAGAAAGTCAGCTTTGCAACGGTGCCATCCGCATTGCTGTCGCTCCTCCATTTCCCAACTCAAAGTCCATTACAATGGGACCTCTTTGGCACCCGTGCTCGGCTGCCCAGCATCCCAGGGAGTAGAGCAAGAACGGTTGGCCTCTGCTCCCACAGCCGAAGAGCCAGGGCAAAAAACTTGAGCTGTGCCTCTTCTGCAGAAAGTCAGCTTTGCAACGGTGCCATCCGCATTGCTGTCGCTCCTCGATTTCCCAACTCAAAGTCCATTACATTGGAAACTCTCTGGCACCTGTGCTCGGCTGCCCAGCATCCCAGGCAGTAGAGCACGAACGGTTGGCCTCTGCTCCCACAGCCGAAGAGCCAGGGCAAAAAACTTGAGCTGTGCCTCTTCTGCAGAAAGTCAGCTTTGCAACGGTGCCATCCGCATTGCTGAGGTTCCTCGATTTCCCAACTCAAAGTCCATTACAATGGAACCTCTTTGGCACCCGTGCTGGGCTGCCCAGCATCCCAGGGAGTAGAGCACGAACGGTTGGCCTCTGCTCCCACAGCCGAAGAGCCAGGGCAAAAAACTTGAGCTGTGCCTCTTCTGCAGAAAGTCAGCTTTGCAACGGTGCCATCCGCATTGCTGTCGCTCCTCGATTTCCCAACTCAAAGTCCATTACAATGGAACCTCTTTGGCACCCGTGCTGGGCTGCCCAGTATCCCAGGCAGTAGAGCACGAACGGTTGGCCTCTGCTCCCACAGCCGAAGAGCCAGGGCAAAAAACTTGAGCTGTGCCTCTTCTGCAGAAAGTCAGCTTTGCAACGGTGCCATCCGCATTGCTGTCGCTCCTCCATTTCCCAACTCAAAGTCCATTACAATGGAACCTCTTTGGCACCTGTGCTCGGCTGCCCAGCATCCCAGGGAGTAGAGCAAGAACGGTTGGCCTCTGCTCCCACAGCCGAAGAGCCAGGGCAAAAAACTTGAGCTGTGCCTCTTCTGCAGAAAGTCAGCTTTGCAACGGTGCCATCCGCATTGCTGTCGCTCCTCCATTTCCCAACTCAAAGTCCAATACACTTGGACCTCTTTGGCACCTGTGCTCGGCTGCCCAGCATCCCAGGCAGTAGAGCACGAACGGCTGGCCTCTGCTCCCACAGCCGAAGAGCCAGGGCAAAAAACTTGAGCTGTGCCTCTTCTGCAGAAAGTCAGCTTTGCAACGGTGCCATCCGCATTGCTGTCGCTCCTCGATTTCAAAACTCAAAGTCCATTAAAATGGAACCTCTTTGGCACCCGTGCTGGGCTGCCCAGCATCCCAGGGAGTAGAGCACGAACGGTTGGCCTCTGCTCCCACAGCCGAAGAGCCAGGGCAAAAAACTGGAGCTGTGCCTCTTCTGCAGAAAGTCAGCTTTGCAACGGTGCCATCCGCATTGCTGTCTCTCCTCGATTTCCCAACTCAAAGTCCATTACAATGGAACCTCTTTGGCACCCGTCCTGGGCTGCCCAGTATCCCAGGGAGTAGAGCACGAACGGTTGGCCTCTGCTGCCACAGCCGAAGAGCCAGGGCAAAAAACTGGAGCTGTGCCTCTTCTGCAGAAAGTCAGCTTTGCAACGGTGCCATCCGCATTGCTGTCTCTCCTCGATTTCCCAACTCAAAGTCCATTAAAATGGGACCTCTTTGGCACCCGTGCTCGGCTGCCCACCATCCCAGGGAGTAGAGCACGAACGGCTGGCCTCTGCTCCCACAGCCGAAGAGCCAGGGCAAAAAACTGGAGCTGTGCCTCTTCTGCAGAAAGTCAGCTTCGCAACGGTGCCATCCGCATTGCTGAGGTTCCTCGATTTCCCAACTCAAAGTCCATTACAATGGAACCTCTTTGGCACCCGTGCTCGCCTGCCCAGCATCCCAGGCAGTAGAGCACGAACGGTTGGCCACTGCTCCCACAGCCGAAGAGCCAGGGCAAAAAGTTTGAGCTGTGGCTCTTCTGCAGAAAGACAGCTTTGCAACGGTGCCATCCGCATTGCTGTCGCTCCTCGATTTCAAAACTCAAAGTCCATTAAAATGGAACCTCTTTGGCACCCGTGCCCGGCTGCCCAGCATCCCAGGCAGTAGAGCACGAACGGTTGGCCTCTGCTCCCACAGCCGAAGAGCCAGGGCAAAAAGCTTGAGCTGTGTCTCTTCTGCAGAAAGTCAGCTTTGCAACTGTGCCATCCGCATTGCTGTCGCTCCTCGATTTCAAAACTCAAAGTCCATTAAAATGGAACCTCTTTGACACCCGTGCTGGGCTGCCCAGCATCCCAAAGAGTAGAGCACGAACGGTTGGCCTCTACTCCCACAGCCGAAGAGCCAGGGCAAAAAGCTTGAGCTGTGCCTCTTCTGTAGAAAGTCAGCTTTGCAACGGTGCCATCCGCATTGCTGTCGCTCCTCCATTTCCCAACTCAAAGTCCATTACAATGGAACCTCTTTGGCACCCGTGCTCGGCTGACCAGCATCCCAGCGAGTAGAGCACGAATGGTTGGCCTCTGCTCCCACAGCCAAAGAGCCAGGGCAAAAAGCTTGAGCTGTGCCTCTTCTGCAGAAAGTCAGCTTTGCAACGGTGCCATCCGCATTGCTGTCGCTCCTCGATTTCAAAACTCAAAGTCCATTACAATGGAACCTCTTTGGCACCCGTGCTGGGCTGCCCAGCATCCCAGGGAGTAGAGCACGAACGGTTGGCCTCTGCTGCCACAGCCGGTGAGCCAAGGCAAAAAACTTGAGCTGTGCCTCTTCTGCAGAAAGTCAGCTTTGCAACGGTGCCATCCGCATTGCTGTCGCTCCTCCATTTCCCAACTCAAAGTCCATTACACTGGGACCTCTTTGGCACCTGTGCTCGGCTGCCCAGCATCCCAGGGAGTAGAGCAAGAACGGTTGGCCTCTGCTCCCACAGCCGAAGAGCCAGGGCAAAAAACTAGAGCTGTGCCTCTTCTGCAGAAAGTCAGCTTTGCAACGGTGCCATCCGCATTGCTGTCGCTCCTCCATTTCCCAACTCAAAGTCCATTACAATGGAAACTCTCTGGCACCTATGCTGGGCTGCCCAGCATCCCAGGGAGTAGAGCACGAACGGTTGGCCTCTGCTCCCACAGCCGAAGAGCCAGGGCAAAAAACTGGAGCTGTGCCTCTTCTGCAGAAAGTCACCTTTGCAACGGTGCCATCCGCATTGCTGTCGCTCCTCCATTTCCCAACTCAAAGTCCATTACAATGGGACCTTTTTGGCACCCGTGCTCGGCTGCCCAGCATCCCAGGCAGTAGAGCAAGAACGGTTGGCCTCTGCTCCCACAGCCGAAGAGCCAGGGCAAAAAACTTGAGCTGTGCCTCTTCTGCAGAAAGTCAGCTTTGCAACGGTGCCATCCGCATTGCTGTCGCTCCTCGATTTCCCAACTCAAAGTCCATTACATTGGAAACTCTCTGGCACCTGTGCTCGGCTGCCCAGCATCCCAGCGAGTAGAGCACGAACGGTTGGCCTCTGCTCCCACAGCCGAAGAGCCAGGGCAAAAAACTGGAGCTGTGCCTCTTCTGCAGAAAGTCAGCTTTGCAACGGTGCCATCCGCATTGCTGAGGTTCCTCGATTTCCCAACTCAAAGTCCATTACAATGGAACCTCTTTGGCACCCGTGCTGGGCTGCCCAGCATCCCAGGCAGTAGAGCACGAACGGTTGGCCTCTGCTCCCACAGCCGAAGAGCCAGGGCAAAAAACTTGAGCTGTGCCTCTTCTGCAGAAAGTCAGCTTTGCAACGGTGCCATCCGCATTGCTGTCGCTCCTCGATTTCCCAACTCAAAGTCCATTACAATGGAACCTCTTTGGCACCCGTGCTCGGCTGCCCAGTATCCCAGGCAGTAGAGCACGAACCGTTCGCCTCTGCTCCCACAGCCGAAGAGCCAGGGCAAAAAACTGGAGCTGTGCCTCTTCTGCAGAAAGTCAGCTTTGCAACGGTGCCATCCGCATTGCTGTCGCTCCTCCATTTCCCAACTCAAAGTCCATTACACTTGGACCTCTTTGGCACCTGTGCTCGGCTGCCCAGCATCCCAGGGAGTAGAGCACGAACGGTTGGCCTCTGCTCCCACAGCCGAAGAGCCAGGGCAAAAAACTTGAGCTGTGCCTCTTCTGCAGAAAGTCAGCTTTGCAACGGTGCCATCCGCATTGCTGTCGCTCCTCGATTTCAAAACTCAAAGTCCATTAAAATGGAACCTCTTTGGCACCCGTGCTGGGCTGCCCAGCATCCCAGGGAGTAGAGCACGAACGGTTGGCCTCTGCTCCCACAGCCGAAGAGCCAGGGCAAAAAACTGGAGCTGTGCCTCTTCTGCAGAAAGTCAGCTTTGCAACGGTGCCATCCGCATTGCTGTCGCTCCTCGATTTCCCAACTCAAAGTCCATTACAATGGAACCTCTTTGGCACCCGTGCTGGGCTGCCCAGTATCCCAGGGAGTAGAGCACGAACGGTTGGCCTCTGCTGCCACAGCCGAAGAGCCAGGGCAAAAAACTGGAGCTGTGCCTCTTCTGCAGAAAGTCAGCTTCGCAACGGTGCCATCCGCATTGCTGTCTCTCCTCGATTTCCCAACTCAAAGTCCATTACAATGGGACCTCTTTGGCACCCGTGCTCGGCTGCCCACCATCCCAGGGAGTAGAGCACGAACGGCTGGCCTCTGCTCCCACAGTCGAAGAGCCAGGGCAAAAAACTGGAGCTGTGCCTCTTCTGCAGAAAGTCAGCTTCGCAACGGTGCCATCCGCATTGCTGAGGTTCCTCGATTTCCCAACTCAAAGTCCATTACAATGGAACCTCTTTGGCACCCGTGCTCGCCTGCCCAGCATCCCAGGGAGTAGAGCACGAACGGTTGGCCACTGCTCCCACAGCCGTTGAGCCAGGGCAAAAAACTTGAGCTGTGCCTCTTCTGCAGAAAGACAGCTTTGCAACGGTGCCATCCGCATTGCTGTCGCTCCTCGATTTCAAAACTCAAAGTCCATTACAATGGAACCTCTTTGACACCCGTGCTGGGCTGCCCAGCATCCCAAAGAGTAGAGCACGAACGGTTGGCCTCTACTACCACAGCTGAAGAGCCAGGGCAAAAAGCTTGAGCTGTGCCTCTTCTGCAGAAAGTCAGCTTTGCAACGGTGCCATCCGCATTGCTGTCGCTCCTCGATTTCCCAACTCAAAGTCCATTACATTGGAAACTCTCTGGCACCTGTGCTCGGCTGCCCAGCATCCCAGCGAGTAGAGCACGAACGGCTGGCCTCTGCTCCCACAGCCGAAGAGCCAGGGCAAAAAACTTGAGCTGTGCCTCTTCTGCAGAAAGTCAGCTTTGCAACGGTGCCATCCGCATTGCTGTTGCTCCTCGATTTCCCAACTCAAAGTCCATTACAATGGAACCTCTTTGGCACCCGTGCTGGGCTGCCCAGCATCCCAGGGAGTAGAGCACGAACGGTTGGCCTCTGCTCCCACAGCCGAAGAGCCAGGGCAAAAAACTTGAGCTGTGCCTCTTCTGCAGAAAGTCAGCTTTGCAACGGTGCCATCCGCATTGCTGTCGCTCCTCGATTTCCCAACTCAAAGTCCATTACAATGGAACCTCTTTGGCACCCGTGCTCGGCTGCCCAGTATCCCAGGCAGTAGAGCACGAACCGTTGGCCTCTGCTCCCACAGCCGAAGAGCCAGGGCAAAAAACTGGAGCTGTGCCTCTTCTGCAGAAAGTCAGCTTTGCAACGGTGCCATCCGCATTGCTGTCGCTCCTCCATTTCCCAACTCAAAGTCCATTACATTTGGACCTCTTTGGCACCTGTGCTCGGCTGCCCAGCATCCCAGGGAGTAGAGCACGAATGGTTGGCCTCTGCTCCCACAGCCGAAGAGCCAGGGCAAAAAACTTGAGCTGTGCCTCTTCTGCAGAAAGTCAGCTTTGCAACGGTGCCATCCGCATTGCTGTCGCTCCTCGATTTCCCAACTCAAAGTCCATTACAATGGAAACTCTCTGGCACCTGTGCTCGGCTGCCCAGCATCCCAGGGAGTAGAGCAAGAACGATTAGCCTCTGCTCCCACAGCCAAAGAGCCAGGGCAAAAAGCTTGAGCTGTGCCTCTTCTGCAGAAAGTCAGCTTTGCAACGGTGCCATCCGCATTGCTGTCGCTCCTCCATTTCCCAACTCAAAGTCCATTACACTTGGACCTCTTTGGCACCTGTGCTCGGCTGCCCAGCATCCCAGGCAGTAGAGCACGAACGGCTGGCCTCTGCTCCCACAGCCGAAGAGCCAGGGCAAAAAAATTGAGCTGTGCCTCTTCTGCAGAAAGTCAGCTTTGCAACGGTGCCATCCGCATTGCTGTCGCTCCTCGATTTCAAAACTCAAAGTCCATTAAAATGGAACCTCTTTGGCACCCGTGCTGGGCTGCCCAGCATCCCAGGGAGTAGAGCACGAACGGTTGGCCTCTGCTCCCACAGCCGAAGAGCCAGGGCAAAAAACTGGAGCTGTGCCTCTTCTGCAGAAAGTCAGCTTTGCAACGGTGCCATCCGCATTGCTGTCGCTCCTCGATTTCCCAACTCAAAGTCCATTACAATGGAACCTCTTTGGCACCCGTGCTGGGCTGCCCAGTATCCCAGGGAGTAGAGCACGAACGGTTGGCCTCTGCTGCCACAGCCGAAGAGCCAGGGCAAAAAACTGGAGCTGTGCCTCTTCTGCAGAAAGTCAGCTTTGCAACGGTGCCATCCGCATTGCTGTCTCTCCTCGATTTCCCAACTCAAAGTCCATTACAATGGGACCTCTTTGGCACCCGTGCTCGGCTGCCCACCATCCCAGGCAGTAGAGCACGAACGGCTGGCCTCTGCTCCCACAGCCGAAGAGCCAGGGCAAAAAACTGGAGCTGTGCCTCTTCTGCAGAAAGTCAGCTTCGCAACGGTGCCATCCGCATTGCTGAGGTTCCTCGATTTCCCAACTCAAAGTCCATTACAATGGAACCTCTTTGGCACCCGTGCTCGCCTGCCCAGCATCCCAGGGAGTAGAGCACGAACGGTTGGCCACTGCTCCCACAGCCGAAGAGCCAGGGCAAAAAGTTTGAGCTGTGGCTCTTCTGCAGAAAGTCAGCTTCGCAAAGTGCCATCCGCATTGCTGTCGCTCCTCGATTTCCCAACTCAAAGTCCATTACAATGGAACCTCTTTGGCACCCGTGCTCGGCTGCCCAGCATCCCAGGGAGTAGAGCACGAACGGTTGGCCTCTGCTCCCACAGCCGAAGAGACAGGGCAAAAAACTGGAGCTGTGCCTCTTCTGCAGAAAGTCAGCTTTGCAACGGTGCCATCCGCATTGTGGAGGTTCCTCAATTTCCCAACTCAAAGTCCATTACAATGGAACCTCTTTGGCACCCGTGCTGGGCTGCCCAGCATCCCAGGCAGTAGAGCACGAACGGTTGGCCTCTGCTCCCACAGCCGAAGAGCCAGGGCAAAAAACTGGAGCTGTGCCTCTTCTGCAGAAAGTCAGCTTTGCAACGGTGCCATCCGCATTGCTGTCGCTCCTCCATTTCCCAACTCAAAGTCCATTACAATGGAACCTCTTTGGCACCCGTGCTGGGCTGCCTAGCATCCCAGGGAGTAGAGCACGAACGGTTGGCCTCTGCTCCCACAGCCGAAGAGCCAGGGCAAAAAACTTGAGCTGTGCCTCTTCTGCAGAAAGTCAGCTTTGCAACGGTGCCATCCGCATTGCTGTCGCTCCTCCATTTCCCAACTCAAAGTCCATTACAATGGAACCTCTTTGGCACCCGTGCTCGGCTGCCCAGCATCCCAGGCAGTAGAGCACGAACGGTTGGCCTCTGCTGCCACAGCCGAAGAGCCAGGGCAAAAAACTGGAGCTGTGCCTCTTCTGCAGAAAGTCAGCTTTGCAACGGTGCCATCCGCATTGCTGTCTCTCATCGATTTCTCAACTCAAAGTCCATTACAATGGGACCTCTTTGGCACCCGTGCTCGGCTGCCCACCATCCCAGGGAGTAGAGCACGAACGGCTGGCCTCTGCTCCCACAGCCGAAGAGCCAGGGCAAAAAACTGGAGCTGTGCCACTTCTGCAGAAAGTCAGCTTCGCAACGGTGCCATCCGCATTGCTGAGGTTCCTCGATTTCCCAACTCAAAGTCCATTACAATGGAACCTCTTTGGCACCCGTGCTCGCCTGCCCAGCATCCCAGGGAGTAGAGCACGAACCGTTGGCCACTGCTCCCACAGCCGAAGAGCCAGGGCAAAAAACTTGAGCTGTGGCTCTTCTGCAGAAAGACAGCTTTTCAACGGTGCCATCCGCATTGCTGACGCTCCTCGATTTCAAAACTCAAAGTCCATTAAAATGGAACCTCTTTGGCACCCGTGCTGGGCTGCCCAGCATCCCAGGCAGTAGAGCACGAACGGTTGGCCTCTGCTCCCACAGCCGAAGAGCCAGGGCAAAAAGCTTGAGCTGTGTCTCTTCTGCAGAAAGTCAGGTTTGCAACGGTGCCATCCGCATTGCTGTCGCTCCTCGATTTCAAAACTCAAAGTCCATTAAAATGGAACCTCTTTGACACCCGTGCTGGGCTGCCCAGCATCCCAAAGAGTAGAGCACGAACGGTTGGCCTCTGCTCCCACAGCCGAAGAGCCAGGGCAAAAAGCTTGAGCTGTGCCTCTTCTGCAGAAAGTCAGCTTTGCAACGGTGCCATCCGCATTGCTGTCGCTCCTCCATTTCCCAACTCAAAGTCCATTACAATGGAACCTCTTTGACACCCGTGCTCGGCTGCCCAGTATCCCAGGGAGTAGAGCACGAACGGTTGGCCTCTGCTCCCACAGCCGAAGAGCCAGGGCAAAAAACTTGAGCTGTGCCTCTTCTGCAGAAAGTCAGCTTTGCAACGGTGCCATCCGCATTGCTGTCGCTCCTCGATTTCAAAACTCAAAGTCCATTACAATGGAACCTCTTTGGCCCCCCTGCTGGGCTGCCTAGCATCCCAGGCAGTAGAGCACGAACGGTTGGCCACTGCTCCCACAGCCGAAGAGCCAGGGCAAAAAGTTTGAGCTGTGGCTCTTCTGCAGAAAGTCAGCTTCGCAAAGTGCCATCCGCATTGCTGTCGCTCCTCCATTTCCCAACTCAAAGTCCATTACAATGGAACCTCTTTGGCACCCGTGCTCGGCTGCCCAGCATCCCAGGGAGTAGAGCACGAACGGTTGGCCTCTGCTCCCACAGCCGTTGAGCCAGGGCAAAAAACTGGAGCTGTGCCTCTTCTGCAGAAAGTCAGCTTTGCAACGGTGCCATCCGCATTGTGGAGGTTCCTCAATTTCCCAACTCAAAGTCCATTACAATGGAACCTCTTTGGCACCCGTGCTGGGCTGCCCAGCATCCCAGGCAGTAGAGCACGAACGGTTGGCCTCTGCTCCCACAGCCGAAGAGCCAGGGCAAAAAACTGGAGCTGTGCCTCTTCTGCAGAAAGTCAGCTTTGCAACGGTGCCATCCGCATTGCTGTCGCTCCTCCATTTCCCAACTCAAAGTCCATTACAATGGAACCTCTTTGGCACCCGTGCTGGGCTGCCTAGCATCCCAGGGAGTAGAGCACGAACGGTTGGCCTCTGCTGCCACAGCCGAAGAGCCAGGGCAAAAAACTTGAGCTGTGCCTCTTCTGCAGAAAGTCAGCTTTGCAACGGTGCCATCCGCATTGCTGTCGCTCCTCCATTTCCCAACTCAAAGTCCATTACAATGGAACCTCTTTGGCACCCGTGCTCGCCTGCCCAGCATCCCAGGCAGTAGAGCACGAACGGTTGGCCTCTGCTGCCACAGCCGAAGAGCCAGGGCAAAAAACTGGAGCTGTGCCTCTTCTGCAGAAAGTCAGCTTTGCAACGGTGCCATCCGCATTGCTGTCTCTCATCGATTTCTCAACTCAAAGTCCATTACAATGGGACCTCTTTGGCACCCGTGCTCGGCTGCCCACCATCCCAGGGAGTAGAGCACGAACGGCTGGCCTCTGCTCCCACAGCCGAAGAGCCAGGGCAAAAAACTGGAGCTGTGCCACTTCTGCAGAAAGTCAGCTTCGCAACGGTGCCATCCGCATTGCTGAGGTTCCTCGATTTCCCAACTCAAAGTCCATTACAATGGAACCTCTTTGGCACCCGTGCTCGCCTGCCCAGCATCCCAGGGAGTAGAGCACGAACCGTTGGCCACTGCTCCCACAGCCGAAGAGCCAGGGCAAAAAACTGGAGCTGTGGCTCTTCTGCAGAAAGACAGCTTTTCAACGGTGCCATCCGCATTGCTGACGCTCCTCGATTTCAAAACTCAAAGTCCATTAAAATGGAACCTCTTTGGCACCCGTGCTGGGCTGCCCAGCATCCCAGGCAGTAGAGCACGAACGGTTGGCCTCTGCTCCCACAGCCGAAGAGCCAGGGCAAAAAGCTTGAGCTGTGTCTCTTCTGCAGAAAGTCAGCTTTGCAACGGTGCCATCCGCATTGCTGTCGCTCCTCGATTTCAAAACTCAAAGTCCATTAAAATGGAACCTCTTTGACACCCGTGCTGGGCTGCCCAGCATCCCAAAGAGTAGAGCACGAACGGTTGGCCTCTACTCCCTCAGCCGAAGAGCCAGGGCAAAAAGCTTGAGCTGTGCCTCTTCTGCAGAAAGTCAGCTTTGCAACGGTGCCATCCGCATTGCTGTCGCTCCTCCATTTCCCAACTCAAAGTCCATTACAATGGAACCTCTTTGACACCCGTGCTCGGCTGCCCAGTATCCCAGGGAGTAGAGCACGAACGGTTGGCCTCTGCTCCCACAGCCGAAGAGCCAGGGCAAAAAACTTGAGCTGTGCCTCTTCTGCAGAAAGTCAGCTTTGCAACGGTGCCATCCGCATTGCTGTCGCTCCTCGATTTCCCAACTCAAAGTCCATTACAATGGAACCTCTTTGGCCCCCCTGCTGGGCTGCCTAGCATCCCAGGGAGTAGAGCACGAACGGTTGGCCTCTGCTCCCACAGCCAAAGAGCCAGGGCAAAAAGCTTGAGCTGTGCCTCTTCTGCAGAAAGTCAGGTTTGCAACGGTGCCATCCGCATTGCTGTCGCTCCTCGATTTCCCAACTCAAAGTCCATTACAATGGAACCTCTTTGGCACCCGTGCTCGGCTGCCCAGAATCCCAGGGAGTAGAGCACGATCGGTTGGCCTCTGCTCCCACAGCCGAAGAGCCAGGGCAAAAAACTGGAGCTGTGCCTCTTCTGCAGAAAGTCAGCTTTGCAACGGTGCCATCCGCATTGCTGTCGCTCCTCCATTTCCCAACTCAAAGACCATTACAATGGAACCTCTTTGGCACCCGTGCTGGGCTGCCCAGCATCCCAGGGAGTAGAGCACGAACGGTTGGCCTCTGCTCCCACAGCCGAAGAGACAGGGCAAAAAACTGGAGCTGTGCCTCTTCTGCAGAAAGTCAGCTTCGCAACGGTGCCATCCGCATTGCTGTCGCTCCTCGATTTCCCAACTCAAAGTCCATTACAATGGAACCTCTTTGGCACCCGTGCTCGGCTGCCCAGCATCCCAGGGAGTAGAGCACGAACGGTTGGCCTCTGCTCCCACAGCCGAAGAGACAGGGCAAAAAACTGGAGCTGTGCCTCTTCTGCAGAAAGTCAGCTTTGCAACGGTGCCATCCGCATTGTGGAGGTTCCTCAATTTCCCAACTCAAATTCCATTAAAATGGAACCTCTCTGGCACCCGTGCTGGTCTGCCCAGCATTCCAGGGAGTACAGCACGAACGGTTGGCCTCTGCTCCCACAGCCGAAGAGCCAGGGCAAAAAACTTGAGCTGTGCCTCTTCTGCAGAAAGTCAGCTTTGCAACGGTGCCATCCGCATTGCTGTCGCTCCTCCATTTCCCAACTCAAAGTCCATTACAATGGAACCTCTTTGGCACCCGTGCTGGGCTGCCTAGCATCCCAGGGAGTAGAGCACGAACGGTTGGCCTCTGCTCCCACAGCCGAAGAGCCAGGGCAAAAAACTTGAGCTGTGCCTCTTCTGCAGAAAGTCAGCTTTGCAACGGTGCCATCCGCATTGCTGTCGCTCCTCGATTTCCCAACTCAAAGTCCATTACAATGGAACCTCTTTGGCACCCGTGCTGGGCTGCCCAGTATCCCAGGCAGTAGAGCACGAACGGTTGGCCTCTGCTGCCACAGCCGAAGAGCCAGGGCAAAAAACTGGAGCTGTGCCTCTTCTGCAGAAAGTCAGCTTTGCAACGGTGCCATCCGCATTGCTGTCTCTCCTCGATTTCCCAACTCAAAGTCCATTACAATGGGACCTCTTTGGCACCCGTGCTCGGCTGCCCACCATCCCAGGCAGTAGAGCACGAACGGCTGGCCTCTGCTCCCACAGCCGAAGAGCCAGGGCAAAAAACTGGAGCTGTGCCTCTTCTGCAGAAAGTCAGCTTCGCAACGGTGCCATCCGCATTGCTGAGGTTCCTCGATTTCCCAACTCAAAGTCCATTACAATGGAACCTCTTTGGCACCCGTGCTCGGCTGCCCAGCATCCCAGGGAGTAGAGCACGAACGGTTGGCCACTGCTCCCACAGCCGAAGAGCCAGGGCAAAAAGTTTGAGCTGTGGCTCTTCTGCAGAAAGACAGCTTTGCAACGGTGCCATCCGCATTGCTGTCGCTCCTCCATTTCCCAACTCAAAGTCCATTACAATGGAACCTCTTTGGCACCCGTGCTGGGCTGCCCAGCATCCCAGGGAGTAGAGCACGAACGGTTGGCCTCTACTCCCACAACCGAAGAGCCAGGGCAAAAAGCTTGAGCTGTGACTCTTCTGTAGAAAGTCATCTTTGCAACGGTGCCATCCGCATTGCTGTCGCTCCTCGATTTCCAAACTCAAAGTCCATTACAATGGAACCTCTTTGGCACCCGTGCTGGGCTGCCCAGTATCCCAGGGAGTAGAGCACGATCGGTTGGCCTCTGCTGCCACAGCAGAAGAGCCAGGGCAAAAAGCTTGAGCTGTGCCTCTTCTGCAGAAAGTCAGCTTTGCAACGGTGCCATCCGCATTGCTGTCGCTCCTCCATTTCCCAACTCAAAGACCATTACAATGGAACCTCTTTGGCACCCGTGCTGGGCTGCCCAGCATCCCAGGCAGTAGAGCACGAACGGTTGGCCTCTGCTCCCACAGCCGTTGAGCCAGGGCAAAAAACTTGAGCTGTGCCTCTTCTGCAGAAAGTCAGCTTCGCAACGGTGCCATCCGCATTGCTGTCGCTCCTCGATTTCCCAACTCAAAGTCCATTACAATGGAACCTCTTTGGCACCCGTGCTCGGCTGCCCAGCATCCCAGGGAGTAGAGCACGAACGGTTGGCCTCTGCTCCCACAGCCGAAGAGACAGGGCAAAAAACTGGAGCTGTGCCTCTTCTGCAGAAAGTCAGCTTTGCAACGGTGCCATCCGCATTGTGGAGGTTCCTCAATTTCCCAACTCAAAGTCCATTACAATGGAACCTCTTTGGCACCCGTGCTCGGCTGCCCAGCATTCCACGGAGTACAGCACGAACGGTTGGCCTCTGCTCCCACAGCCGAAGAGCCAGGGCAAAAAACTTGAGCTGTGCCTCTTCTGCAGAAAGTCAGCTTTGCAACGGTGCCATCCGCATTGCTGTCGCTCCTCCATTTCCCAACTCAAAGTCCATTACAATGGAACCTCTTTGGCACCCGTGCTGGGCTGCCTAGCATCCCAGGGAGTAGAGCACGAACGGTTGGCCTCTGCTCCCACAGCCGAAGAGCCAGGGCAAAAAACTTGAGCTGTGCCTCTTCTGCAGAAAGTCAGCTTTGCAACGGTGCCATCCGCATTGCTGTCGCTCCTCGATTTCCCAACTCAAAGTCCATTACAATGGAACCTCTTTGGCACCCGTCCTGGGCTGCCCAGTATCCCAGGGAGTAGAGCACGAACGGTTGGCCTCTGCTGCCACAGCCGAAGAGCCAGGGCAAAAAACTTGAGCTGTGCCTCTTCTGCAGAAAGTCAGCTTTGCAACGGTGCCATCCGCATTGCTGTCTCTCCTCGATTTCCCAACTAAAAGTCCATTACAATGGGACCTCTTTGGCACCCGTGCTCGGCTGCCCACCATCCCAGGGAGTAGAGCACGAACGGCTGGCCTCTGCTCCCACAGCCGAAGAGCCAGGGCAAAAAACTGGAGCTGTGCCTCTTCTGCAGAAAGTCAGCTTCGCAACGGTGCCATCCGCATTGCTGAGGTTCCTCGATTTCCCAACTCAAAGTCCATTACAATGGAACCTCTTTGGCACCCGTGCTCGGCTGCCCAGCATCCCAGGCAGTAGAGCACGAACGGTTGGCCACTGCTCCCACAGCCGAAGAGCCAGGGCAAAAAGTTTGAGCTGTGGCTCTTCTGCAGAAAGACAGCTTTGCAACGGTGCCATCCGCATTGCTGTCGCTCCTCGATTTCAAAACTCAAAGTCCATTAAAATGGAACCTCTTTGGCACCCGTGCTGGGCTGCCCAGCATCCCAGGCAGTAGAGCACGAACGGTTGGCCTCTGCTCCCACAGCCGAAGAGCCAGGGCAAAAAGCTTGAGCTGTGTCTCTTCTGCAGAAAGTCAGCTTTGCAACGGTGCCATCCGCATTGCTGTCGCTCCTCGATTTCAAAACTCAAAGTCCATTAAAATGGAACCTCTTTGACACCCGTGCTGGGCTGCCCAGCATCCCAAAGAGTAGAGCACGAACGGTTGGCCTCTACTCCCACAGCCGAAGAGCCAGGGCAAAAAGCTTGAGCTGTGCCTCTTCTGCAGAAAGTCAGCTTTGCAACGGTGCCATCCGCATTGCTGTCGCTCCTCCATTTCCCAACTCAAAGTCCATTACAATGGAACCTCTTTGACACCCGTGCTCGGCTGCCCAGTATCCCAGGGAGTAGAGCACGAACGGTTGGCCTCTGCTCCCACAGCCGAAGAGCCAGGGCAAAAAACTGGAGCTGTGCCTCTTCTGCAGAAAGTCAGCTTTGCAACGGTGCCATCCGCATTGCTGTCGCTCCTCGATTTCAAAACTCAAAGCCCATTACAATGGAACCTCTTTGGCCCCCCTGCTGGGCTGCCTAGCATCCCAGGGAGTAGAGCACGAACGGCTGGCCTCTGCTCCCACAGCCGAAGAGCCAGGGCAAAAAACTGGAGCTGTGCCTCTTCTGCAGAAAGTCAGCTTCGCAACGGTGCCATCCGCATTGCTGAGGTTCCTCGATTTCCCAACTCAAAGTCCATTACAATGGAACCTCTTTGGCACCCGTGCTCGCCTGCCCAGCATCCCAGGGAGTAGAGCACGAACGGTTGGCCACTGCTCCCACAGCCGAAGAGCCAGGGCAAAAAGTTTGAGCTGTGGCTCTTCTGCAGAAAGTCAGCTTTGCAACGGTGCCATCCGCATTGCTGTCGCTCCTCGATTTCAAAACTCAAAGTCCATTAAAATGGAACCTCTTTGGCACCCGTGCTGGGCTGCCCAGCATCTCAGGCAGTAGAGCACGAACGGTTGGCCTCTGCTCCCAGAGCCGAAGAGCCAGGGCAAAAAGCTTGAGCTGTGTCTCTTCTGCAGAAAGTCAGCTTTGCAACGGTGCCATCGGCATTGCTGTCGCTCCTCGATTTCAAAACTCAAAGTCCATTAAAATGGAACCTCTTTGACACCCGTGCTGGGCTGCCCAGCATCCCAAAGAGTAGAGCACGAACGGTTGGCCTCTACTCCCACAGCCGAAGAGCCAGGGCAAAAAGCTTGAGCTGTGCCTCTTCTGCAGAAAGTCAGCTTTGCAACGGTGCCATCCGCATTGCTGTCGCTCCTCCATTTCCCAACTCAAAGTCCATTACAATGGAACCTCTTTGACACCCGTGCTCGGCTGCCCAGTATCCCAGGGAGTAGAGCACGAACGGTTGGCCTCTGCTCCCACAGCCGAAGAGCCAGGGCAAAAAACTGGAGCTGTGCCTCTTCTGCAGAAAGTCAGCTTTGCAACGGTGCCATCCGCATTGCTGTCGCTCCTCGATTTCAAAACTCAAAGCCCATTACAATGGAACCTCTTTGGCCCCCCTGCTGGGCTGCCTAGCATCCCAGGGAGTAGAGCACGAACGGCTGGCCTCTGCTCCCACAGCCGAAGAGCCAGGGCAAAAAACTGGAGCTGTGCCTCTTCTGCAGAAAGTCAGCTTCGCAACGGTGCCATCCGCATTGCTGAGGTTCCTCCATTTCCCAACTCAAAGTCCATTACAATGGAACCTCTTTGGCACCCGTGCTCGCCTGCCCAGCATCCCAGGGAGTAGAGCACGAACGGTTGGCCACTGCTCCCACAGCCGAAGAGCCAGGGCAAAAAGTTTGAGCTGTGCCTCTTCTGCAGAAAGTCACCTTTGCAACGGTGCCAATCACATTGCTGTCGCTCTTCCATTTCCCAACTCAAAGTCCATTACAATGGAACCTCTTTGGCACCCGTGCTGGGCAGCCCAGGCTTTCAGGGAGTAGAGCACGAACGGTTGGCCTCTGCTCCCACAGCCGATGAGCCAGGGCAAAAAACTGGAGCTGTGCCTCTTCTGCAGAAAGTCAGCTTTGCAACGGTGCCATCCGCTTTGCTGTTGTTCCTCGATTTCACAACTCAAAGTCCATTACAATGGAACCTCTCTGGCACCCGTGCTCGGCTGCCCAGCATCCCAGGCAGTAGAGCATGAATGGTTGGCCTCTGCTCCCACAGCCGAAAAGCCAGGGCAAAAAGCTTGAGCTGTGCCTCTTCTGCAGAAAGTCAGCTTTGCAACGGTGCCATCCGCATTGCTGTCGCTCCTCCATTTCCCAACTCAAAGTCCATTACAATGGAACCTCTTTGACACCCGTGCTCGGCTGCCCAGTATCCCAGGGAGTAGAGCACGAACGGTTGGCCTCTGCTCCCACAGCCGAAGAGCCAGGGCAAAAAACTTGAGCTGTGCCTCTTCTGCAGAAAGTCAGCTTTGCAACGGTGCCATCCGCATTGCTGTCGCTCCTCGATTTCAAAACTCAAAGTCCATTACAATGGAACCTCTTTGGCACCCGTGCTGGGCTGCCCAGCATCCCAGGGAGTAGAGCACGAACGGTTGGCCTCTGCTGCCACAGCCGGTGAGCCAAGGCAAAAAACTTGAGCTGTGCCTCTTCTGCAGAAAGTCAGCTTTGCAACGGTGCCATCCGCATTGCTGTCGCTCCTCCATTTCCCAACTCAAAGTCCATTACACTGGGACCTCTTTGGCACCTGTGCTCGGCTGCCCAGCATCCCAGGGAGTAGAGCAAGAACGGTTGGCCTCTGCTCCCACAGCCGAAGAGCCAGGGCAAAAAACTAGAGCTGTGCCTCTTCTGCAGAAAGTCAGCTTTGCAACGGTGCCATCCGCATTGCTGTCGCTCCTCCATTTCCCAACTCAAAGTCCATTACAATGGAAACTCTCTGGCACCTATGCTGGGCTGCCCAGCATCCCAGGGAGTAGAGCACGAACGGTTGGCCTCTGCTCCCACAGCCGAAGAGCCAGGGCAAAAAACTGGAGCTGTGCCTCTTCTGCAGAAAGTCAGCTTTGCAACGGTGCCATCCGCATTGCTGTCGCTCCTCCATTTCCCAACTCAAAGTCCATTACAATGGGACCTCTTTGGCACCCGTGCTCGGCTGCCCAGCATCCCAAGGAGTAGAGCAAGAACGGTTGGCCTCTGCTCCCACAGCCGAAGAGCCAGGGCAAAAAACTTGAGCTGTGCCTCTTCTGCAGAAAGTCAGCTTTGCAACGGTGCCATCCGCATTGCTGTCGCTCCTCCATTTCCCAACTCAAAGTCCATTACATTGGAAACTCTCTGGCACCTGTGCTCGGCTGCCCAGCATCCCAGCGAGTAGAGCACGAACGGTTGGCCTCTGCTCCCACAGCCGAAGAGCCAGGGCAAAAAACATGAGCTGTGCCTCTTCTGCAGAAAGTCAGCTTTGCAACGGTGCCATCCGCATTGCTGAGGTTCCTCGATTTCCCATCTCAAAGTCCATTACAATGGAACCTCTTTGGCACCCGTGCTCGGCTGCCCAGCATCCCAGGGAGTAGAGCACGAACGGTTGGCCTCTGCTCCCACAGCCGAAGAGCCAGGGCAAAAAACTTTAGCTGTGCCTCTTCGGCAGAAAGTCAGCTTTGCAACGGTGCCATCCGCATTGCTGTCGCTCCTCGATTTCCCAACTCAAAGTCCATTACAATGGAACCTCTTTGGCACCCGTGCTCGGCTGCCCAGTATCCCAGGCAGTAGAGCACGAACCGTTGGCCTCTGCTCCCACAGCCGAAGAGCCAGGGCAAAAAACTGGAGCTGTGCCTCTTCTGCAGAAAGTCAGCTTTGCAACGGTGCCATCCGCATTGCTGTCGCTCCTCCATTTCCCAACTCAAAGTCCATTACATTTGGACCTCTTTGGCACCTGTGCTCGGCTGCCCAGCATCCCAGGGAGTAGAGCAAGAACGGTTGGCCTCTGCTCCCACAGCCGAAGAGCCAGGGCAAAAAACTTGAGCTGTGCCTCTTCTGCAGAAAGTCAGCTTTGCAACGGTGCCATCCGCATTGCTGTCGCTCCTCGATTTCCCAACTCAAAGTCCATTACAATGGAAACTCTCTGGCACCTGTGCTCGGCTGCCCAGCATCCCAGGGAGTAGAGCAAGAACGATTAGCCTCTGCTCCCACAGCCGTTGAGCCAGGGCAAAAAGCTTGAGCTGTGCCTCTTCTGCAGAAAGTCAGCTTTGCAACGGTGCCATCCGCATTGCTGTCGCTCCTCCATTTCCCAACTCAAAGTCCATTACACTTGGACCTCTTTGGCACCTGTGCTCGGCTGCCCAGCATCCCAGGCAGTAGAGCACGAACGGCTGGCCTCTGCTGCCACAGCCGAAGAGCCAGGGCAAAAAACTGGAGCTGTGCCTCTTCTTCAGAAAGTCAGCTTTGCAACGGTGCCATCCGCATTGCTGTCGCTCCTCGATTTCAAAACTCAAAGTCCATTAAAATGGAACCTCTTTGGCACCCGTGCTGGGCTGCCCAGCATCCCAGGGAGTAGAGCACGAACGGTTGGCCTCTGCTCCCACAGCCGAAGAGCCAGGGCAAAAAACTGGAGCTGTGCCTCTTCTGCAGAAAGTCAGCTTTGCAACGGTGCCATCCGCATTGCTGTCGCTCCTCGATTTCCCAACTCAAAGTCCATTACAATGGAACCTCTTTGGCACCCGTCCTGGGCTGCCCAGTATCCCAGGCAGTAGAGCACGAACGGTTGGCCTCTGCTGCCACAGCCGAAGAGCCAGGGCAAAAAACTTGAGCTGTGCCTCTTCTGCAGAAAGTCAGCTTTGCAACGGTGCCATCCGCATTGCTGTCTCTCCTCCATTTCCCAACTCAAAGTCCATTACAATGGGACCTCTTTGGCACCCGTGCTCGGCTGCCCACCATCCCAGGGAGTAGAGCACGAACGGCTGGCCTCTGCTCCCACAGCCGAAGAGCCAGGGCAAAAAACTGGAGCTGTGCCTCTTCTGCAGAAAGTCAGCTTTGCAACGGTGCCATCCGCATTGCTGAGGTTCCTCGATTTCCCAACTCAAAGTCCATTACAATGGAACCTCTTTGGCACCCGTGCTGGGCTGCCCAGCATCCCAGGCAGTAGAGCACGAACGGTTGGCCACTGCTCCCACAGCCGTTGAGCCAGGGCAAAAAACTTGAGCTGTGTCTCTTCTGCAGAAAGACAGCTTTGCAACGGTGCCATCCGCATTGCTGTCGCTCCTCGATTTCAAAACTCAAAGTCCATTAAAATGGAACCTCTTTGGCACCCGTGCTGGGCTGCCCAGCATCCCAGGCAGTAGAGCACGAACGGTTGGCCTCTGCTCCCACAGCCGAAGAGCCAGGGCAAAAAGCTTGAGCTGTGTCTCTTCTGCAGAAAGTCAGCTTCGCAACGGTGCCATCCGCATTGCTGTCGCTCCTCGATTTCAAAACTCAAAGTCCATTAAAATGGAACCTCTTTGACACCCGTGCTGGGCTGCCCAGCATCCCAAAGAGTAGAGCACGAACGGTTGGCCTCTACTCCCACAGCCGAAGAGCCAGGGCAAAAAACTTGAGCTGTGCCTCTTCTGCAGAAAGTCAGCTTTGCAACGGTGCCATCCGCATTGCTGTCGCTCCTCCATTTCAAAACTCAAAGTCCATTACAATGGAAACTCTCTGTCACCTGTGCTCGGCTGCCCAGCATCCCAGGGAGTAGAGCACGAACGGTTGGCCTCTGCTGCCACAGCCGGTGAGCCAAGGCAAAAAACTGGAGCTGTGCCTCTTCTGCAGAAAGTCAGCTTTGCAACGGTGCCGTCCGCATTGCTGTCGCTCCTCGATTTCCCAACTCAAAGTCCATTACAATGGAACCTCTTTGGCACCCGTGCTGGGCTGCCCAGTATCCCAGGCAGTAAAGCACGAACAGTTGGCCTCTGCTCCCACAGCCAAAGAGCCAGGGCAAAAAACTGGAGCTGTGCCTCTTCTGCAGAAAGTCAGCTTTGCAACGGTGCCGTCCGCATTGCTGTCGCTCCTCCATTTCAAAACTCAAAGTCCATTACACTGGGACCTCTTTGGCACCTGTGCTCGGCTGCCCAGCATCCCA
The DNA here is from genome assembly GCF_963264785.1 of Psittacula echo. Taxonomy (NCBI): domain Eukaryota; kingdom Metazoa; phylum Chordata; class Aves; order Psittaciformes; family Psittacidae; genus Psittacula; species Psittacula echo. Next base: position 222,656 of record NW_027664171.1, read on the forward strand.
GGGAGTAGAGCAAGAACGGTTGGCCTCTGCTCCCACAGCCGAAGAGCCAGGGCAAAAAACTAGAGCTGTGCCTCTTCTGCAGAAAGTCAGCTTTGCAACGGTGCCATCCGCATTGCTGTCGCTCCTCCATTTCCCAACTCAAAGTCCATTACAATGGAAACTCTCTGGCACCTATGCTGGGCTGCCCAGCATCCCAGGGAGTAGAGCACGAACGGTTGGCCTCTGCTCCCACAGCCGAAGAGCCAGGGCAAAAAACTGGAGCTGTGCCTCTTCTGCAGAAAGTCAGCTTTGCAACGGTGCCATCCGCATTGCTGTCGCTCCTCCATTTCCCAACTCAAAGTCCATTACAATGGGACCTCTTTGGCACCCGTGCTCGGCTGCCCAGCATCCCAAGGAGTAGAGCAAGAACGGTTGGCCTCTGCTCCCACAGCCGAAGAGCCAGGGCAAAAAACTTGAGCTCTGCCTCTTCTGCAGAAAGTCAGCTTTGCAACGGTGCCATCCGCATTGCTGTCGCTCCTCGATTTCCCAACTCAAAGTCCATTACATTGGAAACTCTCTGGCACCTGTGCTCGGCTGCCCAGCATCCCAGCGAGTAGAGCACGAACAGTTGGCCTCTGCTCCCACAGCCGAAGAGCCAGGGCAAAAAACTGGAGCTGTGCCTCTTCTGCAGAAAGTCAGCTTTGCAACGGTGCCATCCGCATTGCTGAGGTTCCTCGATTTCCCAACTCAAAGTCCATTACAATGGAACCTCTTTGGCACCCGTGCTGGGCTGCCCAGCATCCCAGGGAGTAGAGCACGAACGGTTGGCCTCTGCTCCCACAGCCGAAGAGCCAGGGCAAAAAACTTGAGCTGTGCCTCTTCTGCAGAAAGTCAGCTTTGCAACGGTGCCATCCGCATTGCTGAGGTTCCTCGATTTCCCAACTCAAAGTCCATTACAATGGAACCTCTTTGGCACCCGTGCTCGGCTGCCCAGTATCCCAGGCAGTAGAGCACGAACGGTTGGCCTCTGCTCCCACAGCCAAAGAGCCAGGGCAAAAAACATGAGCTCTGCCTCTTCTGCAGAAAGTCAGCTTTGCAACGGTGCCATCCGCATTGCTGTCGCTCTTCCATTTCCCAACTCAAAGTCCATTACATTTGGACCTCTTTGGCACCTGTGCTCGGCTGCCCAGCATCCCAGGGAGTAGAGCAAGAACGGTTGGCCTCTGCTCCCACAGCCGAAGAGCCAGGGCAAAAAACTTGAGCTGTGCCTCTTCTGCAGAAAGTCAGCTTTGCAACGGTGCCATCCGCATTGCTGTCGCTCCTCGATTTCCCAACTCAAAGTCCATTACAATGGAAACTCTCTGGCACCTGTGCTCGGCTGCCCAGCATCCCAGGGAGTAGAGCAAGAACGATTAGCCTCTGCTCCCACAGCCAAAGAGCCAGGGCAAAAAGCTTGAGCTGTGCCTCTTCTGCAGAAAGTCAGCTTTGCAACGGTGCCATCCGCATTGCTGTCGCTCCTCCATTTCCCAACTCAAAGTCCATTACACTTGGACCTCTTTGGCACCTGTGCTCGGCTGCCCAGCATCCCAGGCAGTAGAGCACGAACGGCTGGCCTCTACTCCCACAGCCGAAGAGCCAGGGCAAAAAACTTGAGCTGTGCCTCTTCTGCAGAAAGTCAGCTTTGCAACGGTGCCATCCGCATTGCTGTCGCTCCTCCATTTCCCAACTCAAAGTCCATTACAATGGGACCTCTTTGGCACCCGTGCTGGGCTGCCCAGCATCCCAGGGAGTAGAGCAAGAACGGTTGGCCTCTGCTCCCACAGCCGAAGAGCCAGGGCAAAAAACTTGAGCTGTGCCTCTTCTGCAGAAAGTCAGCTTTGCAACGGTGCCATCCGCATTGCTGTCGCTCCTCGATTTCAAAACTCAAAGTCCATTAAAATGGAACCTCTTTGGCACCCGTGCTGGGCTGCCCAGCATCCCAGGGAGTAGAGCACGAACGGTTGGCCTCTGCTCCCACAGTCGAAGAGCCAGGGCAAAAAACTGGAGCTGTGCCTCTTCTGCAGAAAGTCAGCTTTGCAACGGTGCCATCCGCATTGCTGTCGCTCCTCGATTTCCCAACTCAAAGTCCATTACAATGGAACCTCTTTGGCACCCGTCCTGGGCTGCCCAGTATCCCAGGCAGTAGAGCACGAACGGTTGGCCTCTGCTGCCACAGCCGAAGAGCCAGGGCAAAAAACTGGAGCTGTGCCTCTTCTGCAGAAAGTCAGCTTTGCAACGGTGCCATCCGCATTGCTGTCGCTCCTCGATTTCCCAACTCAAAGTCAATTACAATGGAACCTCTTTGGCACCCGTCCTGGGCTGCCCAGTATCCCAGGGAGTAGAGCACGAACGGTTGGCCTCTGCTCCCACAGCCGAAGAGCCAGGGCAAAAAGCTTGAGCTGTGTCTCTTCTGCAGAAAGTCAGCTTCGCAACGGTGCCATCCGCATTGCTGTCGCTCCTCGATTTCAAAACTCAAAGTCCATTAAAATGGAACCTCTTTGACACCCGTGCTGGGCTGCCCAGCATCCCAAAGAGTAGAGCACGAACGGTTGGCCTCTACTCCCACAGCCGAAGAGCCAGGGCAAAAAGCTTGAGCTGTGCCTCTTCTGCAGAAAGTCAGCTTTGCAACGGTGCCATCCGCATTGCTGTCGCTCCTCCATTTCCCAACTCAAAGTCCATTACAATGGAACCTCTTTGACACCCGTGCTCGGCTGCCCAGTATCCCAGGGAGTAGAGCACGAACGGTTGGCCTCTGCTCCCACAGCCGAAGAGCCAGGGCAAAAAACTTGAGCTGTGCCTCTTCTGCAGAAAGTCAGCTTTGCAACGGTGCCATCCGCATTGCTGTCGCTCCTCGATTTCCCAACTCAAAGTCCATTACAATGGAACCTCTTTGGCACCCGTGCTCGGCTGCCCAGCATCCCAGGGAGTAGAGCAAGAACCGTTGGCCTCTGCTGCCACAGCCGAAGAGCCAGGGCAAAAAACTTGAGCTGTGCCTCTTCTGCAGAAAGTCAGCTTCGCAACGGTGCCATCCGCATTGCTGTCGCTCCTCCATTTCAAAACTCAAAGTCCATTACAATGGAAACTCTCTGTCACCTGTGCTCGGCTGCCCAGCATCCCAGGGAGTAGAGCACGAACGGTTGGCCTCTGCTCCCACAGCCGAAGAGCCAGGGCAAAAAACTGGAGCTGTGCCTCTTCTGCAGAAAGTCAGCTTTGCAACGGTGCCATCCGCATTGCTGAGGTTCCTCGATTTCCCAACTCAAAGTCCATTACAATGGAACCTCTTTGGCACCCGTGCTGGGCTGCCCAGCATCCCAGGGAGTAGAGCACGAACGGTTGGCCTCTGCTCCCACAGCCGAAGAGCCAGGGCAAAAAACTTGAGCTGTGCCTCTTCTGCAGAAAGTCAGCTTTGCAACGGTGCCATCCGCATTGCTGAGGTTCCTCGATTTCCCAACTCAAAGTCCATTACAATGGAACCTCTTTGGCACCCGTGCTCGGCTGCCCAGTATCCCAGGCAGTAGAGCACGAACCGTTGGCCTCTGCTCCCACAGCCGAAGAGCCAGGGCAAAAAACTGGAGCTGTGCCTCTTCTGCAGAAAGTCAGCTTTGCAACGGTGCCATCCGCATTGCTGTCGCTCTTCCATTTCCCAACTCAAAGTCCATTACATTTGGACCTCTTTGGCACCTGTGCTCGGCTGCCCAGCATCCCAGGCAGTAGAGCAAGAACGGTTGGCCTCTGCTCCCACAGCCGAAGAGCCAGGGCAAAAAACTTGAGCTGTGCCTCTTCTGCAGAAAGTCAGCTTTGCAACGGTGCCATCCGCATTGCTGTCGCTCCTCGATTTCCCAACTCAAAGTCCATTACAATGGAAACTCTCTGGCACCTGTGCTCGGCTGCCCAGCATCCCAGGGAGTAGAGCAAGAACGATTAGCCTCTGCTCCCACAGCCGTTGAGCCAGGGCAAAAAGCTTGAGCTGTGCCTCTTCTGCAGAAAGTCAGCTTTGCAACGGTGCCATCCGCATTGCTGTCGCTCCTCCATTTCCCAACTCAAAGTCCATTACACTTGGACCTCTTTGGCACCTGTGCTCGGCTGCCCAGCATCCCAGGCAGTAGAGCACGAACGGCTGGCCTCTGCTCCCACAGCCGAAGAGCCAGGGCAAAAAACTTGAGCTGTGCCTCTTCTGCAGAAAGTCAGCTTTGCAACGGTGCCATCCGCATTGCTGTCGCTCCTCCATTTCCCAACTCAAAGTCCATTACAATGGGACCTCTTTGGCACCCGTGCTGGGCTGCCCAGCATCCCAGGGAGTAGAGCAAGAACGGTTGGCCTCTGCTCCCACAGCCGAAGAGCCAGGGCAAAAAACTTGAGCTGTGCCTCTTCTGCAGAAAGTCAGCTTTGCAACGGTGCCATCCGCATTGCTGTCGCTCCTCGATTTCAAAACTCAAAGTCCATTAAAATGGAACCTCTTTGGCACCCGTGCTGGGCTGCCCAGCATCCCAGGGAGTAGAGCACGAACGGTTGGCCTCTGCTCCCACAGCCGAAGAGCCAGGGCAAAAAACTGGAGCTGTGCCTCTTCTGCAGAAAGTCAGCTTTGCAACGGTGCCATCCGCATTGCTGTCGCTCCTCGATTTCCCAACTCAAAGTCCATTACAATGGAACCTCTTTGGCACCCGTGCTCGCCTGCCCAGTATCCCAGGCAGTAGAGCACGAACGGTTGGCCTCTGCTGCCACAGCCGAAGAGCCAGGGCAAAAAACTGGAGCTGTGCCTCTTCTGCAGAAAGTCAGCTTTGCAACGGTGCCATCCGCATTGCTGTCTCTCCTCCATTTCCCAACTCAAAGTCCATTACAATGGGACATCTTTGGCACCCGTGCTCGGCTGCCCACCATCCCAGGGAGTAGAGCACGAACGGCTGGCCTCTGCTCCCACAGCCGAAGAGCCAGGGCAAAAAACTGGAGCTGTGCCTCTTCTGCAGAAAGTCAGCTTCGCAACGGTGCCATCCGCATTGCTGAGGTTCCTCGATTTCCCAACTCAAAGTCCATTACAATGGAACCTCTTTGGCACCCGTGCTCGCCTGCCCAGCATCCCAGGGAGTAGAGCACGAACGGTTGGCCACTGCTCCCACAGCCGTTGAGCCAGGGCAAAAAACTTGAGCTGTGCCTCTTCTGCAGAAAGACAGCTTTGCAACGGTGCCATCCGCATTGCTGTCGCTCCTCGATTTCAAAACTCAAAGTCCATTAAAATGGAACCTCTTTGGCACCCGTGCTGGGCTGCCCAGCATCCCAGGCAGTAGAGCACGAACGGTTGGCCTCTACTCCCACAGCCGAAGAGCCAGGGCAAAAAGCTTGAGCTGTGTCTCTTCTGCAGAAAGTCAGCTTTGCAACGGTGCCATCCGCATTGCTGTCGCTCCTCGATTTCAAAACTCAAAGTCCATTAAAATGGAACCTCTTTGACACCCGTGCTGGGCTGCCCAGCATCCCAAAGAGTAGAGCACGAACGGTTGGCCTCTACTCCCACAGCCGAAGAGCCAGGGCAAAAAGCTTGAGCTGTGCCTCTTCTGCAGAAAGTCAGCTTTGCAACGGTGCCATCCGCATTGCTGTCGCTCCTCCATTTCCCAACTCAAAGTCCATTACAATGGAACCTCTTTGGCACCTATGCTCGGCTGCCCAGCATCCCAGGGAGTAGAGCACGAACGGTTGGCCTCTGCTCCCACAGCCGAAGAGCCAGGGCAAAAAACTTGAGCTGTGCCTCTTCTGCAGAAAGTCAGCTTTGCAACGGTGCCATCCGCATTGCTGTCGCTCCTCCATTTCAAAACTCAAAGTCCATTACAATGGAAACTCTCTGTCACCTGTGCTCGGCTGCCCAGCATCCCAGGGAGTAGAGCACGAACGGTTGGCCTCTGCTCCCACAGCCGAAGAGCCAGGGCAAAAAACTTGAGCTGTGCCTCTTCTGCAGAAAGTCAGCTTTGCAACAATGCCATCGGCATTGCTGTCACTCCTCGATTTCAAAACTCAAAGTCCATTACAATGGAACCTCTTTGGCACCCGTGCTGGGCTGTCCAGCATCCCAGGGAGTAGAGCACGAACGGTTGGCCTCTGCTGCCACAGCCGGTGAGCCAAGGCAAAAAACTGGAGCTGTGCCTCTTCTGCAGAAAGTCAGCTTTGCAACGGTGCCGTCCGCATTGCTGTCGCTCCTCGATTTCCCAACTCAAAGTCCATTACAATGGAACCTCTTTGGCACCCGTGCTCGGCTGCCCAGTATCCCAGGCAGTAGAGCACGAACAGTTGGCCTCTGCTCCCACAGCCAAAGAGCCAGGGCAAAAAGCTTGAGCTGTGCCTCTTCTGCAGAAAGTCAGCTTTGCAACGGTGCCATCCGCATTGCTGTCGCTCCTCCATTTCCCAACTCAAAGTCCATTACATTTGGACCTCTTTGGCACCTGTGCTCGGCTGCCCAGCATCCCAGGGAGTAGAGCAAGAACGGTTGGCCTCTGCTCCCACAGCCGAAGAGCCAGGGCAAAAAACTTGAGCTGTGCCTCTTCTGCAGAAAGTCAGCTTTGCAACGGTGCCATCCGCATTGCTGTCGCTCCTCGATTTCCCAACTCAAAGTCCATTACAATGGAAACTCTCTGGCACCTGTGCTCGGCTGCCCAGCATCCCAGGGAGTAGAGCAAGAACGATTAGCCTCTGCTCCCACAGCCGTTGAGCCAGGGCAAAAAGCTTGAGCTGTGCCTCTTCTGCAGAAAGTCAGCTTTGCAACGGTGCCATCCGCATTGCTGTCGCTCCTCCATTTCCCAACTCAAAGTCCATTACACTTGGACCACTTTGGCACCTGCGCTCGGATGCCCAGCATCCCAGGCAGTAGAGCACGAACGGCTGGCCTCTGCTCCCACAGCCGAAGAGCCAGGGCAAAAAACATGAGCTGTGCCTCTTCTGCAGAAAGTCAGCTTTGCAACGGTGCCATCCGCATTGCTGTCGCTCCTCGATTTCAAAACTCAAAGTCCATTAAAATGGAACCTCTTTGGCACCCGTGCTGGGCTGCCCAGCATCCCAGGGAGTAGAGCACGAACCGTTGGCCTCTGCTCCCACAGCCGAAGAGCCAGGGCAAAAAACTGGAGCTGTGCCTCTTCTGCAGAAAGTCAGCTTTGCAACGGTGCCATCCGCATTGCTGTCGCTCCTCGATTTCCCAACTCAAAGTCCATTACAATGGAACCTCTTTGGCACCCGTCCTGGGCTGCCCAGTATCCCAGGCAGTAGAGCACGAACGGTTGGCCTCTGCTGCCACAGCCGAAGAGCCAGGGCAAAAAACTGGAGCTGTGCCTCTTCTGCAGAAAGTCAGCTTTGCAACGGTGCCATCCGCATTGCTGTCGCTCCTCCATTTCCCAACTCAAAGTCCATTACAATGGGACCTCTTTGGCACCCGTGCTCGGCTGCCCACCATCCCAGGGAGTAGAGCACGAACGGCTGGCCTCTGCTCCCACAGCCGAAGAGCCAGGGCAAAAAACTTGAGCTGTGCCTCTTCTGCAGAAAGTCAGCTTCGCAACGGTGCCATCCGCATTGCTGAGGTTCCTCGATTTCCCAACTCAAAGTCCATTACAATGGAACCTCTTTGGCACCCGTGCTCGCCTGCCCAGCATCCCAGGGAGTAGAGCACGAACGGTTGGCCACTGCTCCCACAGCCGTTGAGCCAGGGCAAAAAACTTGAGCTGTGCCTCTTCTGCAGAAAGACAGCTTTGCAACGGTGCCATCCGCATTGCTGTCGCTCCTCCATTTCCCAACTCAAAGTCCATTACAATGGAACCTCTTTGGCACCCGTGCTGGGCTGCCCAGCATCCCAGGCAGTAGAGCACGAACGGTTGGCCTCTGCTCCCACAGCCGAAGAGCCAGGGCAAAAAGCTTGAGCTGTGTCTCTTCTGCAGAAAGTCAGCTTTGCAACGGTGCCATCCGCATTGCTGTCGCTCCTCGATTTCAAAACTCAAAGTCCATTAAAATGGAACCTCTTTGACACCCGTGCTGGGCTGCCCAGCATCCCAAAGAGTAGAGCACGAACGGTTGGCCTCTACTCCCACAGCCGAAGAGCCAGGGCAAAAAGCTTGAGCTGTGCCTCTTCTGCAGAAAGTCAGCTTTGCAACGGTGCCATCCGCATTGCTGTCGCTCCTCCATTTCCCAACTCAAAGTCCATTACAATGGAACCTCTTTGACACCCGTGCTCGGCTGCCCAGTATCCCAGGGAGTAGAGCACGAACGGTTGGCCTCTGCTCCCACAGCCGAAGAGCCAGGGCAAAAAACTTGAGCTGTGCCTCTTCTGCAGAAAGTCAGCTTTGCAACGGTGCCATCCGCATTGCTGTTGCTCCTCGATTTCCCAACTCAAAGTCCATTACAATGGAACCTCTTTGGCACCCGTGCTCGGCTGCCCAGCATCCCAGGGAGTAGAGCAAGAACCGTTGGCCTCTGCTCCCACAGCCGAAGAGCCAGGGCAAAAAACTTGAGCTGTGCCTCTTCTGCAGAAAGTCAGCTTTGCAACGGTGCCATCCGCATTGCTGTCGCTCCTCCATTTCAAAACTCAAAGTCCATTACAATGGAAACTCTCTGTCACCTGTGCTCGGCTGCCCAGCATCCCAGGGAGTAGAGCACGAACGGTTGGCCTCTGCTCCCACAGCCGAAGAGCCAGGGCAAAAAACTTGAGCTGTGCCTCTTCTGCAGAAAGTCAGCTTTGCAACGGTGCCATCGGCATTGCTGTCGCTCCTCGATTTCAAAACTCAAAGTCCATTACAATGGAACCTCTTTGGCACCCGTGCTGGGCTGTCCAGCATCCCAGGGAGTAGAGCACGAACGGTTGGCCTCTGCTGCCACAGCCGGTGAGCCAAGGCAAAAAACTGGAGCTGTGCCTCTTCTGCAGAAAGTCAGCTTTGCAACGGTGCCATCCGCATTGCTGTCGCTCCTCCATTTCCCAACTCAAAGTCCATTACAATGGAAACTCTCTGGCACCTATGCTCGGCTGCCCAGCATCCCAGGGAGTAGAGCACGAACGGCTGGCCTCTGCTCCCACAGCCGAAGAGCCAGGGCAAAAAACTGGAGCTGTGCCTCTTCTGCAGAAAGTCAGCTTTGCAACGGTGCCATCCGCATTGCTGTCGCTCCTCCATTTCCCAACTCAAAGTCCATTACAATGGGACCTCTTTGGCACCCGTGCTCGGCTGCCCAGCATCCCAGGGAGTAGAGCACGAACGGTTGGCCTCTGCTCCCACAGCCGAAGAGCCAGGGCAAAAAACTTGAGCTGTGCCTCTTCTGCAGAAAGTCAGCTTTACAACGGTGCCATCGGCATTGCTGTCGCTCCTCGATTTCAAAACTCAAAGTCCATTACAATGGAACCTCTTTGGCACCCGTGCTGGGCTGCCCAGCATCCCAGGGAGTAGAGCACGAACGGTTGGCCTCTGCTGCCACAGCCGGTGAGCCAAGGCAAAAAACTGGAGCTGTGCCTCTTCTGCAGAAAGTCAGCTTTGCAACGGTGCCATCCGCATTGCTGTCGCTCCTCGATTTCCCAACTCAAAGTCCATTACAATGGAACCTCTTTGGCACCCGTGCTCGTCTGCCCAGTATCCCAGGCAGTAGAGCACGAACAGTTGGCCTCTGCTCCCACAGCCAAAGAGCCAGGGCAAAAAACTGGAGCTGTGCCTCTTCTGCAGAAAGTCAGCTTTGCAACGGTGCCATCCGCATTGCTGTCGCTCCTCCATTTCCCAACTCAAAGTCCATTACAATGGAAACTCTCTGGCACCTATGCTCGGCTGCCCAGCATCCCAGGGAGTAGAGCACGAACGGCTGGCCTCTGCTCCCACAGCCGAAGAGCCAGGGCAAAAAACTGGAGCTGTGCCTCTTCTGCAGAAAGTCAGCTTTGCAACGGTGCCATCCGCATTGCTGTCGCTCCTCCATTTCCCAACTCAAAGTCCATTACAATGGGACCTCTTTGGCACCCGTGCTCGGCTGCCCACCATCCCAGGGAGTAGAGCAAGAACGGTTGGCCTCTGCTCCCACAGCCGAAGAGCCAGGGCAAAAAACTTGAGCTGTGCCTCTTCTGCAGAAAGTCAGCTTTGCAACGGTGCCATCCGCATTGCTGTCGCTCCTCGATTTCCCAACTCAAAGTCCATTACATTGGAAACTCTCTGGCACCTGTGCTCGGCTGCCCAGCATCCCAGGGAGTAGAGCACGAACGGTTGGCCTCTGCTCCCACAGCCGAAGAGCCAGGGCAAAAAACTGGAGCTGTGCCTCTTCTGCAGAAAGTCAGCTTTGCAACGGTGCCATCCGCATTGCTGAGGTTCCTCGATTTCCCAACTCAAAGTCCATTACAATGGAACCTCTTTGGCACCCGTGCTGGGCTGCCCAGCATCCCAGGGAGTAGAGCACGAACGGTTGGCCTCTGCTCCCACAGCCGAAGAGCCAGGGCAAAAAACTTGAGCTGTGCCTCTTCTGCAGAAAGTCAGCTTTGCAACGGTGCCATCCGCATTGCTGTCGCTCCTCCATTTCCCAACTCAAAGTCCATTACAATGGAACCTCTTTGGCACCCGTGCTGGGCTGCCCAGCATCCCAGCGAGTAGAGCACGAACGGTTGGCCTCTGCTCCCACAGCCGAAGAGCCAGGGCAAAAAACTGGAGCTGTGCCTCTTCTGCAGAAAGTCAGCTTTGCAACTGTGCCATCCGCATTGCTGTCTCTCATCGATTTCCCAACTCAAAGTCCATTACAATGGAACCTCTTTGGCACCCGTGCTCGGCTGCCCAGTATCCCAGGCAGTAGAGCACGAACGGTTGGCCTCTGCTCCCACAGCCGAAGAGCCAGGGCAAAAACCTTGAGCTGTGCCTCTTCTGCAGAAAGTCAGCTTTGCAACGGTGCCATCCGCATTGCTGTCGCTCCTCGATTTCAAAACTCAAAGTCCATTAAAATGGAACCTCTTTGGCACCCGTGCTGGGCTGCCCAGCATCCCAGCGAGTAGAGCACGAACGGTTGGCCTCTGCTCCCACAGCCGAAGAGCCAGGGCAAAAAGCTTGAGCTGTGCCTCTTCTGCAGAAAGTCAGCTTTGCAACTGTGCCATCTGCATTGCTGTCGCTCCTCCATTTCCCAACTCAAAGTCCATTACAATGGAACCTCTTTGGCACCCGTGCTCAGCTGCCCAGCATCCAAGGGAGTAGAACACGAACGGTTGGCCTCTGCTCCCACAGCCGAAGAGCCAGGGCAAAAAACTGGAGCTGTGCCTCTTCTGCAGAAAGTCAGCTTTGCAACGGTGCCATCCGCATTGCTGTCGCTCCTCGATTTCAAAACTCAAAGTCCATTAGAATGGAACCTCTCTGGCACCCGTGCTGGGCTGCCCAGCATCCCAACGAGTAGAGCACGAATGGTTGGCCTCTGCTCCCACAGCCGAAGAGCCAGGGCAAAAAACTTGAGTTGTGCCTCTTCTGCAGAAAGTCAGCTTCGCAATGGTGCCATCCGCATTGCTGTCGCTCCTCCATTTCCCAACTCAAAGTCCATTACAATGGAACCTCTTTAGCACCCGTGCTCGGCTGCCCAGCATCCCAGGGAGTAGAGCAAGAACGATTAGCCTCTGCTACCACAGCCGTTGAGCCAGGGCAAAAAGCTTGAGCTGTGCCTCTTCTGCAGAAAGTCAGCTTTGCAACGGTGCCATCCGCATTGCTGTCGCTCCTCCATTTCCCAACTCAAAGTCCATTACAATGGAACCTCTCTGGCACCTGTGCTCGGCTGCCCAGCATCCCAGGTAGTAGAGCACGAACGGCTGGCCTCTGCTCCCACAGCCGAAGAGTCAGGGCAAAAAACTTGAGCTGTGCCTCTTCTGCAGAAAGTCAGCTTTGCAACGGTGCCATCCGCATTGCTGTCGCTCCTCGATTTCCCAACTCAAAGTCCATTAAAATGGAACCTCTTTGGCACCCGTGCTGGGCTGCCCAGTATACCAGGCAGTAGAGCACGAACGGTTGGCCTCTGCTCCCACAGCCAAAGAGCCAGGGCAAAAAACTGGAGCTGTGCCTCTTCTGCAGAAAGTCAGCTTTGCAACGGTGCCATCGGCATTGCTGTCGCTCCTCGATTTCCCAGCTCAAAGTCCATTACAATGGGACCTCTTTGGCACCCGTGCTCGGCTGCCCAGTATCCCAGGCAGTAGAGCACGAACGGTTGGCCTCTGCTCCCACAGCCGAAGAGCCAGGGCAAAAAACTTGAGCTGTGCCTCTTCTGCAGAAAGTCAGCTTTGCAACGGTGCCATCCGCATTGCTGAGGCTCCTCCATTTCCCAACTCAAAGTCCATTACAATGGAACCTCTTTGGCACCCGTGCTGGGCTGCCCAGAATCCCAGCGAGTAGAGCACGAACGGTTGGCCTCTGCTCCCACAGCCGAAGAGCCAGGGCAAAAAACTTGAGCTGTGCCTCTTCTGCAGAAAGTCAGATTTGCAACGGTGCCATCCGCATTGCTGTCGCTCCTCCATTTCCCAACTCAAAGTCCATTACAATGGAACCTCTTTGGCACCCGTGCTCGGCTGCCCAGTATCCCAGGCAGTAGAGCACGAACGGTTGGCCTCTGCTCCCACAGCCGAAGAGCCAGGGCAAAAAGCTTGAGCTGTGCCTCTTCTGCAGAAAGTCAGCTTTGCAACGGTGCCATCAGCATTGCTGTCGCTCCTCGATGTCAAAACTCAAAGTCCATTAAAATGGAACGTCTTTGGCACCCGTGCCGGGCTGCCCAGCATCCCAGCGAGTAGAGCACGAACGGTTGGCCTCTGCTCCCATAGCCGAAGAGCCAGGGCAAAAAACTTGAGCTGTGCCTCTTCTGCAGAAAGTCAGCTTTGCAAGGGTGCCATCCGCATTGCTGTCGCTCCTCGATTTCAAAACTCAAAGTCCATTACAATGGAACCTCTTTGGCACCCGTGCTCGGCTGCCCAGTATCCCAGGGAGTAGAGCACGAACCGTTGGCCTCTGCTCCCACAGCCGAAGAGCCAGGGCAAAAAACTGGAGCTGTGCCTCTTCTGTAGAAAGTCAGGTTTGCAACGATGCCATCCGCATTGCTGTCGCTCCTCCATTTCCCAACTCAAAGTCCATTACAATGGAACCTCTTTGGCACCTGTGCTCGGCTGCCCAGCATCCCAGGGAGTAGAGCACGAACGGTTGGCCTCTGCTCCCACAGCCGGTGAGCCAGGGCAAAAAACTGGAGCTGTGCCTCTTCTGCAGAAAGTCAGCTTTGCAACGGTGCCGTCCGCATTGCTGTCGCTCCTCGATTTCCCAACTCAAAGGCCATTACAATGGAACCTCTTTGGCACCCGTGCTCGCCTGCCCAGTATCCCAGGCAGTAGAGCACGAACGGTTGGCCTCTGCTCCCACAGCCGAAGAGCCAGGGCAAAAAACTGGAGCTGTGCCTCTTCTGCAGAAAGTCAGCTTTGCAACGGTGCCATCCGCATTGCTGTCGCTCCTCGATTTCAAAACTCAAAGTCCATTACAATGGAACCTCTTTGGCCCCCCTGCTGGGCTGCCTAGCATCCCAGGGAGTAGAGCACGAACGGTTGGCCTCTGCTCCCACAGCCGAAGAGCCAGGGCAAAAAACTGGAGCTGTGCCTCTTCTGTAGAAAGTCAGGTTTGCAACGGTGCCATCCGCATTGCTGTCGCTCCTCCATTTCCCAACTCAAAGTCCATTACAATGGAACCTCTTTGGCACCCGTGCTCGGCTGACCAGCATCCCAGGGAGTAGAGCACGAACGGTTGGCCTCTGCTCCCACAGCCAAAGAGCCAGGGCAAAAAGCTTGAGCTGTGCCTCTTCTGCAGAAAGTCAGCTTTGCAACGGTGCCATCCGCATTGCTGTCTCTCCTCCATTTCCCAACTCAAAGTCCATTACAATGGAACCTCTTTGGCGCCCGTTCTCGGCTGCCCAGTATCCCAGGCAGTAGAGCACGAATGGTTGGCCTCTGCTCCCACAGCCGAAGAGCCAGGGCAAAAAACTGGAGCTGTGCCTCTTCTGCAGAAAGTCAGCTTTGCAACGGTGCCATCCGCATTGCTGTCGCTCCTCCATTTCCCAACTCAAAGTCCATTACACTGGGACCTCTTTGGCACCTGTGCTCGGCTGCCCAGCATCCCAGGGAGTAGAGCAAGAACGGTTGGCCTCTGCTCCCACAGCCGAAGAGCCAGGGCAAAAAACTTGAGCTGTGCCTCTTCTGCAGAAAGTCAGCTTTGCAACGGTGCCATCCGCATTGCTGAGGTTCCTCGATTTCCCAACTCAAAGTCCATTACAATGGAACCTCTTTGGCACCCGTGCTGGGCTGCCCAGTATCCCAGGCAGTAGAGCACGAACGGTTGGCCTCTGCTCCCACAGCCAAAGAGCCAGGGCAAAAAACTGGAGCTGTGCCTCTTCTGCAGAAAGTCAGCTTTGCAACGGTGCCATCCGCATTGCTGTTGCTCCTCGATTTCCCAACTCAAAGTCCATTACAATGGAACCTCTTTGGCACCCGTGCTCGGCTGCCCAGCATCCCAGGGAGTAGAGCAAGAACCGTTGGCCTCTGCTCCCACAGCCGAAGAGCCAGGGCAAAAAACTGGAGCTGTGCCTCTTCTGCAGAAAGTCAGCTTTGCAACGGTGCCATCCGCATTGCTGTCGCTCCTCGATTTCCCAACTCAAAGTCCATTACAATGGAACCTCTTTGGCACCCGTGCTCGGCTGCCCAGTATCCCAGGGAGTAGAGCACGAACCGTTGGCCTCTGCTCCCACAGCCGAAGAGCCAGGGCAAAAAACTGGAGCTGTGCCTCTTCTGCAGAAAGTCAGGTTTGCAACGATGCCATCCGCATTGCTGTCGCTCCTCCATTTCCCAACTCAAAGTCCATTACAATGGAACCTCTTTGGCACCTGTGCTCGGCTGCCCAGCATCCCAGGGAGTAGAGCACGAACGGTTGGCCTCTGCTCCCACAGCCAAAGAGCCAGGGCAAAAAACTGGAGCTGTGCCTCTTCTGCAGAAAGTCAGCTTTGCAACGGTGCCGTCCGCATTGCTGTCGCTCCTCGATTTCCCAACTCAAAGGCCATTACAATGGAACCTCTTTGGCACCCGTGCTCGCCTGCCCAGTATCCCAGGCAGTAGAGCACGAACGGTTGGCCTCTGGTCCCTCAGCCGAAGAGCCAGGGCAAAAAACTAGAGCTGTGCCTCTTCTGCAGAAAGTCAGCTTTGCAACGGTGCCATCCGCATTGCTGTCGCTCCTCCATTTCCCAACTCAAAGTCCATTACAATGGAAACTCTCTGGCACCTATGCTCGGCTGCCCAGCATCCCAGGGAGTAGAGCACGAACGGCTGGCCTCTGCTCCCACAGCCGAAGAGCCAGGGCAAAAAACTGGAGCTGTGCCTCTTCTGCAGAAAGTCAGCTTTGCAACGGTGCCATCCGCATTGCTGTCGCTCCTCCATTTCAAAACTCAAAGTCCATTACAATGGGACCTCTTTGGCACCCGTGCTCGGCTGCCCAGAATCCCAGGGAGTAGAGCAAGAACGGTTGGCCTCTGCTCCCACAGCCGAAGAGCCAGGGCAAAAAACTTGAGCTGTGCCTCTTCTGCAGAAAGTCACCTTTGCAACGGTGCCATCCGCATTGCTGTCGCTCCTCGATTTCCCAACTCAAAGTCCATTACAATGGAACCTCTTTGGCACCCGTGCTCGGCTGCCCAGCATCCCAGCGAGTAGAGCACGAACGGTTGGCCTCTGCTCCCACAGCCGAAGAGCCAGGGCAAAAAACTGGAGCTGTGCCTCTTCTGCAGAAAGTCAGCTTTGCAACGGTGCCATCCGCATTGCTGTCGCTCCTCCATTTCCCAACTCAAAGTCCATTACAATGGAACCTCTTTGGCACCCGTGCTGGGCTGCCCAGCATCCCAGCGAGTAGAGCACGAACGGTTGGCCTCTGCTCCCACAGCCGAAGAGCCAGGGCAAAAAACTGGAGCTGTGCCTCTTCTGCAGAAAGTCAGCTTTGCAACTGTGCCATCCGCATTGCTGTCTCTCATCGATTTCCCAACTCAAAGTCCATTACAATGGAACCTCTTTGGCACCCGTGCTGGGCTGCCCAGTATCCCAGGCAGTAGAGCACGAACGGTTGGCCTCTGCTCCCACAGCCGAAGAGCCAGGGCAAAAACCTTGAGCTGTGCCTCTTCTGCAGAAAGTCAGCTTTGCAACGGTGCCATCCGCATTGCTGTCGCTCCTCGATTTCAAAACTCAAAGTCCATTAAAATGGAACCTCTTTGGCACCCGTGCTGGGCTGCCCAGCATCCCAGCGAGTAGAGCACGAACGGTTGGCCTCTGCTCCCACAGCCGAAGAGCCAGGGCAAAAAGCTTGAGCTGTGCCTCTTCTGCAGAAAGTCAGCTTTGCAACTGTGCCATCTGCATTGCTGTCGCTCCTCCATTTCCCAACTCAAAGTCCATTACAATGGAACCTCTTTGGCACCCGTGCTCGGCTGCCCAGCATCCAAGGGAGTAGAACACGAACGGTTGGCCTCTGCTCCCACAGCCGAAGAGCCAGGGCAAAAAACTGGAGCTGTGCCTCTTCTGCAGAAAGTCAGCTTTGCAACGGTGCCATCCGCATTGCTGTCGCTCCTCGATTTCAAAACTCAAAGTCCATTAGAATGGAACCTCTCTGGCACCCGTGCTCGGCTGCCCACCATCCTAGGGAGTAGAGCACGAATGGTTGGCCTCTGCTCCCACAGCCGAAGAGCCAGGGCAAAAAACTTGAGCTGTGCCTCTTCTGCAGAAAGTCAGCTTTGCAACGGTGGCATCCGCATTGCTGTCGCTCCTCCATTTCCCAACTCAAAGTCCATTACAATGGAACCTCTTTGGCACCCGTGCTGGGCTGCCCAGCATCCCAGGGAGTAGAGCACGAACGGTTGGCCTCTGCTCCCACAGCCGAAGAGCCAGGGCAAAAAACTGGAGCTGTGCCTCTTCTGCAGAAAGTCAGGTTTGCAACGGTGCCATCCGCATTGCTGTCGCTCCTCGATTTCCCAACTCAAAGTCCATTACAATGGAACCTCTTTGGCACCCGTGCTGGGCTGCCCAGCATCCCAGGCAGTAGAGCACGAACGGTTGGCCTCTGCTCCCACAGCTGAAGAGCCAGGGCAAAAAACTTGAGCTGTGCCTCTTCTGCAGAAAGTCAGCTTTGCAACGGTGCCATCCGCATTGCTGTCGCTCCTCCATTTCCCAACTCAAAGTCCATTACAATGGAACCTCTTTGGCACCCGTGCTGGGCTGCCCAGCATCCCAGGCAGTAGAGCACGAACGGTTGGCCTCTGCTCCCACAGCCGAAGAGCCAGGGCAAAAAACTTGAGCTGTGCCTCTTCTGCAGAAAGTCAGCTTTGCAATGGTGCCATCCGCATTGCTGTCGCTCCTCCATTTCCCAACTCAAAGTCCATTACAATGGAACCTCTTTGGCACCCGTGCTGGGCTGCCCTGAATCCAGGTATGATTTCTGCTCTGCCTCCTGCTCCAGAGAAGCAGAGACTGTGTGTTCACACTTTCAGATGCTTGATTCTACCGTTCTTCGAAGAAAAACTGTGGTGCACTGACTTTCTGAAGAGAGTGCAGCAGAGCTCTCTGGTGGCTTTTCAGGCAGAGTAGAAGGCTTCTGTTTTGGATTCTGTGCTTTATGAGCTTTCCCTGGACGTTTGCAGTCTGTGAGCACTGCTTCAGGGTCTGGCGAGTGAACGTAAATAAGCATTTTAGGAAGATGGACTTAACATTAAAAGGCAGTTCACATTGCTATTCTGATGAGAATGGAGCACTGCTCACGCTGTGCAGGTGATTCCCAGCACCCTCTTTCTGCCCTCGCACCTCTACGGTAGCAGCAGTGGTTGGAGCGGTCAGCTGAATTCCAAAGCAGATTTCTGCTCTGCCTCCTGCTCCAGAGAAGCAGAGGCTGTGTGTTCACACTTTCACATGCTTGATTTTACAGTTTTCGGCAGAAAAACTCGGGTGCACTGACACTCTCAGGAGAGTGCTGCAGAGCTCCCTGGTGGCTTTTCAGGCAGAGTAGAAGGCTTCTGTTGTGGATTCTGTGCTTTATGCGCTTTACAGTATCACAGTATCACAGCATGTTAGAGATTGGAAGGGACCTCAAAAGATCATCTAGTCCAATCCCCCTGCCAGAGCAGGAACACCTAGATAAGGTGCTTTCCCTGGACGTTTGCAGTCTGTGAGCACTGCTTCAGTGTCTGGCGAGGGAACGTAAATAAGCAGTTTAGGAAGATGGACTTAACATTAAAAGGTAGTCACATTGCTATTCTGATGACAATGGAGCACTGCTCACGCTGTGCAGGTGATTTCCAGCATCCTCTTACTGCCCTCGCACCTCCACGGTGGCAGCAGAGGTTGGAGTGGTCATCTGAATTCCAAAGCAGATTTCTGCTCCGCCTCCTGCTCCAGAGAAGCAGAGGCTGTGTGTTCACACTTTCAGGTGCTTGATTCTAGGGTTCTCGTCAGGAAAACTGTGGTGCACTGACTTTCTGAAGAGAGTGCAGCAGAGCTCCCTGGTGGCTTTTCAGGCAGAGTAGAAGGCTTCTGTTGTGGATTCTGTGCTTTATGCGCTTACCCTGGACGTTTGCATTCTGTGAGCACTGCTTCAGGATCTGGCGAGGGAACGTAAATAAGCAGTTTAGGAAGATGTACTTAACATTAAAAGGTAGTTCACATTGCTATTCTGATGACAATGGAGCACTGCTCACGCTGTGCAGATGATTCCCAGCACCCTCTTTCTGCCCTCGCACCTCCACGGTGGCAGCAGTGGTTGGAGCTGTCAGATGAATTCCAAAGCAGATTTCTGCTCCGCCTCCTGCTCCAGAGAAGCAGAGGCTGTGTGTTCACACTTTCAGGTGCTTGATTCTAGGGTTCTCGGCAGGAAAACTGTGGTGCACTGACTTTCTGAAGAGAGTGCAGCAGAGCTCCCTGGTGGCTTTTCAGGCAGAGTAGAAGGCTTCTGTTGTGGATTCTGTGCTTTATGCGCTTTCCCTGGACGTTTGCAGTCTGTGAGCACTGCTTCAGGGTCTGGCGAGGGAACGTAAATAAGCATTTTAGGAATATGGACTTAACATTAAAAGGTAGTTCACTTTGCTATTCTGATGACAATGGAGCACTGCTCACGCTGTGCAGGTGATTCCCAGCAACCTCTTTTTGCCCTCGCACCTCCACGGTGGCAGCAGTGGTTGGAGCTGTCAGCTGAATTCCAAAGCAGATTTCTGCTCTGCCTCCTGCTCCAGAGAAGCAGACGCTGTGTGTTCACACTTTCAGATGCTTGATTTTACCGTTTTCGGCAGAAAAACTCAGGTGCACTGACATTCTCAGGAGAGTGCTGCAGAGCTCCCTGGTGGCTTTTCAGGCAGAGTAGAAGGCTTCTGTTGTGGATTCTGTGCTTTATGCGCTTTCCCTGGACGTTTGCAGTCTGTGAGCACTGCTTCAGGGTCTGGCGAGGGAACGTAAATAAGCATTTTAGGAAGATGGACTTAACATTAAAAGGAAGTTCACATTGCTATTCTGATGAGAATGGAGCACTGCTCACGCTGTGCAGGTGTTTCTTAGCAAAATCTTTTTGCCCTCGCTCCTCCACGGTAGCAGCAGTGGTTGGAGGGGTCAGCTGAATTCCAAAGCAGATTTCTGCTCTGCCTCCTGCTCCAGAGAAGCAGAAGCTGTGTGTTCACACTTTCAGATGCTTGATTCTACCGTTTTCGGCAGAAAAACTCAGGTGCACTGACATTCTCAGGAGAGTGCTGCAGAGCTCCCTGGTGGCTTTTCAGGCAGAGTAGAAGGCTTCTGTTGTGGATTCTGTGCTTTATGCGCTTTCCCTGGACGTTTGCAGTCTGTGAGCACTGCTTCAGGGTCTGGCGAGGGAACGTAAATAAGCATTTTAGGAATATGGACTTAACATTAAAAGGTAGTTCACATTGCTATTCTGATGACAATGGAGCACTGCTCACGCTGTGCAGGTGATTCCCAGCACCCTCTTTCTGCCCTCGCACCTCCACGGTGGCAGCAGTGGTAGGAGCTGTCAGATGAATTCCAAAGCAGATTTCTGCTCTGCCTCCTGCTCCAGAGAAGCAGAGGCTGTGTGTTCACACTTTCAGGTGCTTGATTCTAGGGTTCTCGGCAGGAAAACTGTGGTGCACTGACATTCCGAAGAGAGTGCAGCAGAGCTCCCTGGTGGCATTTCAGGCAGAGCAGAAGGCTTCTGTTGTGGATACTGTGCTTTATGCGCTTTCCCTGGACGTTTGCAGTCTGTGAGCATTGCTTCAGGGTCTGGCGAGGGAACGTAAATAAGCATTTTAGGAATATGGACTTAACATTAAAAGGTAGTTCACTTTGCTATTCTGATGACAATGGAGCACTGCTCACGCTGTGCTGGTGATTCCCAGCACCCTCTTTCTGCCCTCGCACCTCCACGGTAGCAGCAGTGGTTGGAGGGGTCAGCTGAATTCCAAAGCAGATTTCTGCTCTGCCTCCTGCTCCAGAGAAGCAGACGCTGTGTGTTCACACTTTCACATGCTTGATTCTACCGTTCTCGGCAGAAAATCTCAGGTGCACTGACATTCTCAGGAGAGTGCTGCAGAGCTCCCTGGTGGCTTCTGAGGCAGAGCAGAAGGCTTCTGTTGTGGATACTGTGCTTTATGCGCTTTCCCTGGACGTTTGCAGTCTGTGAGCACTGCTTCAGGGTCTGGCGAGGGAACGTAAATAAGCATTTTAGGAAGATGGATTTAACATTAAAAGGAAGTTCACATTGCTATTCTGATGACAATGGAGCACTGCTCACGCTGTGCAGGTGTTTCTTAGCAACCTCTTTTTGCCCTCGCTCTTCCACTGTGGCAGCAGAGGTTGAAGGGGTCGGCTGTATTCCAAAGCAGATTTCTGCTCTGCGTCGTTCCAGAGAAGCAGAACCTGTGTGTTCACACTTTCAGATGCTTGATTCTACCGTTCTCGGCAGAAAAACTCAGGTGCACTGACATTCTCAGGAGAGTGCTGCAGAGCTCCCTGGTGGCTTTTCAGGCAGAGTAGAAGGCTTCTGTTGTGGATTCTGTGCTTTATGCGCTTTCCCTGGACGTTTGCAGTCTGTGAGCACTGCTTCAGGGTCTGGCGAGGGAACGTATATAAGCATTTTAGGAAGATGGACTTAACATTAAAAGGTAGTTCACTTTGCTATTCTGATGACAATGGAGCACTGCTCACGCTGTGCAGGTGATTCCCAGCACCCTCTTTCTGCCCTCGCACCTCCACGGTAGCAGCAGTGGTTGGAGGGGTCAGCTGAATTCCAAAGCAGATTTCTGCTCTGCCTCCTGCCCCAGAGAAGCAGAAGCTGTGTGTTCACACTTTCACGTGCTTGATTCTACCGTTCTCGGCAGAAAATCTCAGGTGCACTGACATTCTCAGGAGAGTGCTGCAGAGCTCCCTGGTGGCTTCTGAGGCAGAGCAGAAGGCTTCTGTTGTGGATACTGTGCTTTATGCGCTTTCCCTGGACGTTTGCAGTCTGTGAGCACTGCTTCAGGGTCTGGCGAGGGAACGTATATAAGCATTTTAGGATGATGGACTTAACATTAAAAGGTAGTTCACATTGCCATGCTGATGACACTGGAGCACTGCTCACGTTGTGCAGGTGATTCCCAGCACCCTCTTTCTGCCCTCGCACCTCCACGGTAGAAGCAGTGGTTGGAGCGGTCAGCTGAATTCCAAAGCAGATTTCTGCTCTGCCTCCTGCTCCAGAGAATCAGACGCTGTGTGTTCACTCTTTCTGATGCTTGATTTTACCGTTTTCGGCAGAAAAACTCAGGTGCACTGACATTCTCAGGAGAGTGCTGCAGAGCTCCCTGGTGGCTTTTCAGGCAGAGTAGAAGGCTTCTGTTGTGGATTCTGTGCTTTATGCGCTTTCCCTGGACGTTTGCAGTCTGTGAGCACTGCTTCAGGGTCTGGCGAGGGAACGTAAAAAAGCAGTTTAGGAAGATGGACTTAACATTAAAAGGAAGTTCACATTACTATTCTGATGACAATGGAGCACTGCTCACGCTGTGCAGGTGTTTCTTAGCAACCTCTTTTTGCCCTCGCTCCTCCACGGTCGCAGCAGAGGTTGAAGGGGTCAGCTGTATTTCAAAGCAGATTTCTGCTCTGCGTCGTTCCAGAGAAGCAGAACCTGTGTGTTCACACTTTCACATGCTTGATTCTACCGTTCTCGGCAGAAAAACTCAGGTGCACTGACATTCTCAGGAGAGTGCTGCAGAGCTCCCTGGTGGCTTTTCAGGCAGAGTAGAAGGCTTCTGTTGTGGATTCTGTGCTTTATGCGCTTTCCCTGGACGTTTGCAGTCTGTGAGCACTGCTTCAGGGTCTGGCGAGGGAACGTAAATAAGCAGTTTAGGAAGATGGACTTAACATTAAAAGGTAGTTCACATTGCTATTCTGATGAGAATGGAGCACTGCTCACGCTGTGCAGGTTTTCCCAGGACCCTCTTTCTGCCCTCGCTCCTCCACGGTGGCAGCAGTGGTTGGAGCTGTCAGATGAATTCCAAAGCAGATTTCTGCTCCGCCTCCTGCTCCAGAGAAGCAGAGGCTGTGTGTTCACACTTTCAGGTGCTTGATTCTAGGGTTCTCGGCAGGAAAACTGTGGTGCACTGACATTCCGAAGAGAGTGCAGCAGAGCTCCCTGGTGGCTTTTCAGGCAGAGTAGAAGGCTTCTGTTGTGGATTCTGTGCTTTATGCGCTTTCCCTGGACGTTTGCAGTCTGTGAGCACTGCTTCAGGGTCTGGCGAGGGAACGTAAATAAGCATTTTAGGAATATGGACTTAACATTAAAAGGTAGTTCACTTTGCTATTCTGATGACAATGGAGCACTGCTCACGCTGTGCAGGTGATTCCCAGCACCCTCTTTCTGCCCTCGCACCTCCACGGTAGCAGCAGTGGTTGGAGGGGTCAGCTGAATTCCAAAGCAGATTTCTGCTCTGCCTCCTGCTCCAGAGAAGCAGACGCTGTGTGTTCACACTTTCACATGCTTGATTCTACCGTTCTCGGCAGAAAATCTCAGGTGCACTGACATTCTCAGGAGAGTGCTGCAGAGCTCCCTGGTGGCTTTTCAGGCAGAGCAGAAGGCTTCTGTTGTGGATACTGTGCTTTATGCGCTTTCCCTGGACGTTTGCAGTCTGTGAGCATTGCTTCAGGGTCTGGCGAGGGAACGTAAATAAGCATTTTAGGAATATGGACTTAACATTAAAAGGTAGTTCACTTTGCTATTCTGATGACAATGGAGCACTGCTCACGCTGTGCAGGTGATTCCCAGCACCCTCTTTCTGCCCTCGCACCTCCACGGTAGCAGCAGTGGTTGGAGGGGTCAGCTGAATTCCAAAGCAGATTTCTGCTCTGCCTCCTGCTCCAGAGAAGCAGACGCTGTGTGTTCACACTTTCACATGCTTGATTCTACCGTTCTCGGCAGAAAATCTCAGGTGCACTGACATTCTCAGGAGAGTGCTGCAGAGCTCCCTGGTGGCTTCTGAGGCAGAGCAGAAGGCTTCTGTTGTGGATACTGTGCTTTATGCGCTTTCCCTGGACGTTTGCAGTCTGTGAGCACTGCTTCAGGGTCTGGCGAGGGAACGTAAATAAGCATTTTAGGAAGATGGATTTAACATTAAAAGGAAGTTCACATTGCTATTCTGATGACAATGGAGCACTGCTCACGCTGTGCAGGTGTTTCTTAGCAACCTCTTTTTGCCCTCGCTCTTCCACTGTGGCAGCAGAGGTTGAAGGGGTCGGCTGTATTCCAAAGCAGATTTCTGCTCTGCGTCGTTCCAGAGAAGCAGACGCTCTGTGTTCACACTTTCACATGCTTGATTCTACCGTTCTCGGCAGAAAAACTCAGGTGCACTGACATTCTCAGGAGAGTGCTGCAGAGCTCCCTGGTGGCTTTTCAGGCAGAGTAGAAGGCTTCTGTTGTGGATTCTGTGCTTTATGCGCTTTCCCTGGACGTTTGCAGTCTGTGAGCACTGCTTCAGGGTCTGGCGAGGGAACGTAAATAAGCAGTTTAGGAAGATGGACTTAACATTAAAAGTTAGTTCACATTGCTATTCTGATGAGAATGGAGCACTGCTCACGCTGTGCAGGTGATTCCCAGCACCCTCTTTCTGCCCTCGCACCTCCACGGTGGCAGCAGTGCTTGGAGCTGTCAGATGAATTCCAAAGCAGATTTCTGCTCCGCCTCCTGCTCCAGAGAAGCAGAGGCTGTGTGTTCACACTTTCAGGTGCTTGATTCTAGGGTTCTCGGCAGGAAAACTGTGGTGCACTGACATTCCGAAGAGAGTGCAGCAGAGCTCCCTGGTGGCTTTTCAGGCAGAGTAGAAGGCTTCTGTTGTGGATTCTGTGCTTTATGCGCTTTCCCTGGACGTTTGCAGTCTGTGAGCACTGCTTCAGGGTCTGGCGAGGGAACGTAAATAAGCATTTTAGGAATATGGACTTAACATTAAAAGGTAGTTCACTTTGCTATTCTGATGACAATGGAGCACTGCTCACGCTGTGCAGGTGATTCCCAGCACCCTCTTTCTGCCCTCGCACCTCCACGGTAGCAGCAGTGGTTGGAGGGGTCAGCTGAATTCCAAAGCAGATTTCTGCTCTGCCTCCTGCTCCAGAGAAGCAGACGCTGTGTGTTCACACTTTCACATGCTTGATTCTACCGTTCTCGGCAGAAAATCTCAGGTGCACTGACATTCTCAGGAGAGTGCTGCAGAGCTCCCTGGTGGCTTTTCAGGCAGAGTAGAAGGCTTCTGTTGTGGATACTGTGCTTTATGCGCTTTCCCTGGACGTTTGCAGTCTGTGAGCACTGCTTCAGGGTCTGGCGAGGGAACGTATATAAGCATTTTAGGAAGATGGACTTAACATTAAAAGGTAGTTCACATTGCCATGCTGATGACACTGGAGCACTGCTCACGTTGTGCAGGTGATTCCCAGCACCCTCTTTCTGCCCTCGCACGTCCACGGTTGAAGCAGTGGTTGGAGCGGTCAGCTGAATTCCAAAGCAGATTTCTGCTCTGCCTCCTGCTCCAGAGAAGCAGACGCTGTGTGTTCACACTTTCTGATGCTTGATTTTACCGTTTTCGGCAGAAAAACTCAGGTGCACTGACATTCTCAGGAGAGTGCTGCAGAGCTCCCTGGTGGCTTTTCAGGCAGAGCAGAAGTCTTCTGTTGTGGATACTGTGCTTTATGCGCTTTCCCTGGACGTTTGCAGTCTGTGAGCACTGCTTCAGGGTCTGGCGAGGGAACGTAAATAAGCATTTTAGGAATATGGACTTAACATTAAAAGGTAGTTCACTTTGCTATTCTGATGACAATGGAGCACTGCTCACGCTGTGCAGGTGATTCCCAGCACCCTCTTTCTGCCCTCGCACCTCTACGGTAGCAGCAGTGGTTGGAGGGGTCAGCTGAATTCCAAAGCAGATTTCTGCTCTGCCTCCTGCTCCAGAGAAGCAGAAGCTGTGTGTTCACACTTTCACATGCTTGATTCTACCGTTCTCGGCAGAAAATCTCAGGTGCACTGACATTCTCAGGAGAGTGCTGCAGAGCTCGCTGGTGGCTTCTGAGGCAGAGCAGAAGGCTTCTGTTGTGGATACTGTGCTTTATGCGCTTTCCCTGGA
Organism: Psittacula echo; assembly: GCF_963264785.1. Lineage (NCBI taxonomy): Eukaryota > Metazoa > Chordata > Aves > Psittaciformes > Psittacidae > Psittacula > Psittacula echo. The sequence goes on from NW_027664171.1 coordinate 248,282, forward strand.
CGTTTGCAGTCTGTGAGCACTGCTTCAGTGTCTGGCGAGGGAACGTATATAAGCATTTTAGGAAGATGGACTTAACATTAAAAGGTAGTTCACATTGCCATGCTGATGAGAATGGAGCACTGCTCACGTTGTGCAGGTGATTCCCAGCACCCTCTTTCTGCCCTCGCACCTCCACGGTAGAAGCAGTGGTTGGAGCTGTCAGCTGAATTCCAAAGCAGATTTCTGCTCTGCCTCCTGCTCCAGAGAAGCAGAAGCTGTGTGTTCACACTTTCACATGCTTGATTCTACCGTTCTCGGCAGAAAATCTCATGTGCACTGACATTCTCAGGAGAGTGCTGCAGAGCTCCCTGGTGGCTTCTGAGGCAGAGCAGAAGGCTTCTGTTGTGGATACTGTGCTTTATGCGCTTTCCCTGGACGTTTGCCGTCTGTGAGCACTGCTTCAGGGTCTGGCGAGGGAACGTAAATAAGCATTTTAGGAATATGGACTTAACATTAAAAGGTAGTTCACTTTGCTATTCTGATGACAATGGAGCACTGCTCACGCTGTGCAGGTGTTTCTTAGCAACCTCTTTTTGTCCTCGCTCTTCCACGGTGGCAGCAGTGGTTGGAGCTGTCAGCTGAATTCCAAAGCAGATTTCTGCTCTGCCTCCTGCTCCAGAGAAGCAGAGGCTGTGTGTTCACACTTTCTGATGCTTGATTTTCCCGTTTTCGGCAGAAAATCTCAGGTGCACTGACATTCTCAGGAGAGTGCTGCAGAGCTCCCTGGTGGCTTTTCAGGCAGAGTAGAAGGCTTCTGTTGTGGATTCTGTGCTTTATGCGCTTTCCCTGGACGTTTGCAGTCTGTGAGCACTGCTTCAGGGTCTGGCGAGGGAACGTAAAAAAGCAGTTTAGGAAGATGGACTTAACATTAAAAGGTAGTTCACATTACTATTCTGATGACAATGGAGCACTGCTCACGCTGTGCAGGTGTTTCTTAGCAACCTCTTTTTGCCCTCGCTCCTCCACGGTCGCAGCAGAGGTTGAAGGGGTCAGCTGAATTCCAAAGCAGATTTCTGCTCTGCGTCGTTCCAGAGAAGCAGAACCAGTGTGTTCACACTTTCACGTGCTTGATTCTACCGTTCTCGGCAGAAAATCTCAGGTGCACTGACATTCTCAGGAGAGTGCTGCAGAGCTCCCTGGTGGCTTTTCAGGCAGAGCAGAAGGCTTCTGTTGTGGATACTGTGCTTTATGCGCTTTCCCTGGACGTTTGCAGTCTGTGAGCATTGCTTCAGGGTCTGGCGAGGGAACGTAAATAAGCATTTTAGGAATATGGACTTAACATTAAAAGGTAGTTCACTTTGCTATTCTGATGACAATGGAGCACTGCTCACGCTGTGCAGGTGATTCCCAGCACCCTCTTTCTGCCCTCGCACCTCCACGGTAGCAGCAGTGGTTGGAGGGGTCAGCTGAATTCCAAAGCAGATTTCTGCTCTGCCTCCTGCTCCAGAGAAGCAGACGCTGTGTGTTCACACTTTCACATGCTTGATTCTACCGTTCTCGGCAGAAAATCTCAGGTGCACTGACATTCTCAGGAGAGTGCTGCAGAGCTCCCTGGTGGCTTCTGAGGCAGAGCAGAAGGCTTCTGTTGTGGATACTGTGCTTTATGCGCTTTCCCTGGACGTTTGCAGTCTGTGAGCACTGCTTCAGGGTCTGGCGAGGGAACGTAAATAAGCATTTTAGGAATATGGACTTAACATTAAAAGGAAGTTCACATTGCTATTCTGATGACAATGGAGCACTGCTCACGCTGTGCAGGTGTTTCTTAGCAACCTCTTTTTGCCCTCGCTCTTCCACTGTGGCAGCAGAGGTTGAAGGGGTCGGCTGTATTCCAAAGCAGATTTCTGCTCTGCGTCGTTCCAGAGAAGCAGACGCTCTGTGTTCACACTTTCACATGCTTGATTCTACCGTTCTCGGCAGAAAAACTCAGGTGCACTGACATTCTCAGGAGAGTGCTGCAGAGCTCCCTGGTGGCTTTTCAGGCAGAGTAGAAGGCTTCTGTTGTGGATTCTGTGCTTTATGCGCTTTCCCTGGACGTTTGCAGTCTGTGAGCACTGCTTCAGGGTCTGGCGAGGGAACGTATATAAGCATTTTAGGAAGATGGACTTAACATTAAAAGGTAGTTCACATTGCCATGCTGATGACACTGGAGCACTGCTCACGTTGTGCAGGAGATTCCCAGCACCCTCTTTCTGCCCTCGCACCTCCACGGTAGAAGCAGTGGTTGGAGCGGTCAGCTGAATTCCAAAGCAGATTTCTGCTCTGCCTCCTGCTCCAGAGAAGCAGAGGCTGTGTGTTCACACTTTCAGATGCTTGATTTTACCGTTTTCGGCAGAAAAACTCAGGTGCACTGACATTCTCAGGAGAGTGCTGCAGAGCTCCCTGGTGGCTTTTCAGGCAGAGTAGAAGGCTTCTGTTGTGGATTCTGTGCTTTATGCGCTTTCCCTGGACGTTTGCAGTCTGTGAGCACTGCTTCAGGGTCTGGCGAGGGAACGTAAAAAAGCAGTTTAGGAAGATGGACTTAACATTAAAAGGTAGTTCACATTGCTATTCTGATGAGAATGGAGCACTGCTCACGCTGTGCAGGTGTTTCTTAGCAACCTCTTTTTGCCCTCGCTCCTCCACGGTCGCAGCAGAGGTTGAAGGGGTCAGCTGTATTCCAAAGCAGATTTCTGCTCTGCGTCGTTCCAGAGAAGCAGAACCTGTGTGTTCACACTTTCACATGCTTGATTCTACCGTTCTCGGCAGAAAAACTCAGGTGCACTGACATTCTCAGGAGAGTGCTGCAGAGCTCCCTGGTGGCTTTTCAGGCAGAGTAGAAGGCTTCTGTTGTGGATACTGTGCTTTATGCGCTTTCCCTGGACGTTTGCAGTCTGTGAGCACTGCTTCAGGGTCTGGCGAGGGAACGTAAATAAGCAGTTTAGGAAGATGGTCTTAACATTAAAAGTTAGTTCACATTGCTATTCTGATGAGAATGGAGCACTGCTCACGCTGTGCAGGTGATTCCCAGCACCCTCTTTCTGCCCTCGCACCTCCACGGTGGCAGCAGTGGTTGGAGCTGTCAGATGAATTCCAAAGCAGATATCTGCTCCGCCTCCTGCTCCAGAGAAGCAGAGGCTGTGTGTTCACACTTTCAGGTGCTTGATTCTAGGGTTCTCGGCAGGAAAACTGTGGTGCACTGACATTCCGAAGAGAGTGCAGCAGAGCTCCCTGGTGGCTTTTCAGGCAGAGTAGAAGGCTTCTGTTGTGGATTCTGTGCTTTATGCGCTTTCCCTGGACGTTTGCAGTCTGTGAGCACTGCTTCAGGGTCTGGCGAGGGAACGTAAATAAGCATTTTAGGAATATGGACTTAACATTAAAAGGTAGTTCACTTTGCTATTCTGATGACAATGGAGCACTGCTCACGCTGTGCAGGTGATTCCCAGCACCCTCTTTCTGCCCTCGCACCTCCACGGTAGCAGCAGTGGTTGGAGGGGTCAGCTGAATTCCAAAGCAGATTTCTGCTCTGCCTCCTGCTCCAGAGAAGCAGACGCTGTGTGTTCACACTTTCACATGCTTGATTCTACCGTTCTCGGCAGAAAATCTCAGGTGCACTGACATTCTCAGGAGAGTGCTGCAGAGCTCCCTGGTGGCTTTTCAGGCAGAGTAGAAGGCTTCTGTTGTGGATACTGTGCTTTATGCGCTTTCCCTGGACGTTTGCAGTCTGTGAGCACTGCTTCAGGGTCTGGCGAGGGAACGTATATAAGCATTTTAGGAAGATGGACTTAACATTAAAAGGTAGTTCACATTGCCATGCTGATGACACTGGAGCACTGCTCACGTTGTGCAGGTGATTCCCAGCACCCTCTTTCTGCCCTCGCACGTCCACGGTAGAAGCAGTGGTTGGAGCGGTCAGCTGAATTCCAAAGCAGATTTCTGCTCTGCCTCCTGCTCCAGAGAAGCAGACGCTGTGTGTTCACACTTTCTGATGCTTGATTTTCCCGTTTTCGGCAGAAAAACTCAGGTGCACTGACTTTCTCAGGAGAGTGCTGCAGAGCTCCCTGGTGGCTTTTCAGGCAGAGTAGAAGGCTTCTGTTGTGGATTCTGTGCTTTATGCGCTTTCCCTGGACGTTTGCAGTCTGTGAGCACTGCTTCAGGGTCTGGCGAGGGAACGTAAATAAGCATTTTAGGAATATGGACTTAACATTAAAAGGTAGTTCACTTTGCTATTCTGATGACAATGGAGCACTGCTCACGCTGTGCAGGTGTTTCTTAGCAACCTCTTTTTGTCCTCGCTCTTCCACGGTGGCAGCAGTGGTTGGAGCTGTCAGCTGAATTCCAAAGCAGATTTCTGCTCTGCCTCCTGCTCCAGAGAAGCAGAGGCTGTGTGTTCACACTTTCTGATGCTTGATTTTCCCGTTTTCGGCAGAAAAACTCAGGTGCACTGACATTCTCAGGAGAGTGCTGCAGAGCTCCCTGGTGGCTTTTCAGGCAGAGTAGAAGGCTTCTGTTGTGGATTCTGTGCTTTATGCGCTTTCCCTGGACGTTTGCAGTCTGTGAGCACTGCTTCAGGGTCTGGCGAGGGAACGTAAAAAAGCAGTTTAGGAAGATGGACTTAACATTAAAAGGAAGTTCACATTACTATTCTGATGACAATGGAGCACTGCTCACGCTGTGCAGGTGTTTCTTAGCAACCTCTTTTTGCCCTCGCTCCTCCACGGTCGCAGCAGAGGTTGAAGGGGTCAGCTGAATTCCAAAGCAGATTTCTGCTCTGCGTCGTTCCAGAGAAGCAGAACCTGTGTGTTCACACTTTCAGGTGCTTGATTCTACCGTTCTCGGCAGAAAAACTCAGGTGCACTGACATTCTCAGGAGAGTGCAGCAGAGCTCCCTGGTGGCTTTTCAGGCAGAGTAGAAGGCTTCTGTTGTGGATTCTGTGCTTTATGCGCTTTCCCTGGACGTTTGCAGTCTGTGAGCACTGCTTCAGGGTCTGGCGAGGGAACGTAAATAAGCAGTTTAGGAAGATGGACTTAACATTAAAAGGTAGTTCACATTGCTATTCTGATGAGAACGGAGCACTTCTCACTCTGTGCAGGTGATTTCCAGCACCCTCTTTCTGCCCTCGCTCCTCCACGGTGGCAGAAGTGGTTGGAGGCGTCAGCTGAATTCCAAAGCAGATTTCTGCTCTGCCTCCTGCTCCAGAGAAGCAGAGGCTGTGTGTTCACACTTTCACATGCTTGATTCAACCGTTTTCGGCAGAAATCCTCAGGTGCACTGACATTCTCAGGAAAGTGCAGCAGAGCTCCCTGGTGGCTTTTCAGGCAGAGTAGAAGGCTTCTGTTGTGGATTCTGTGCTTTATGCGCTTTCCCTGGACGTTTGCAGTCTGTGAGCACTGCTTCAGGGTCTGGCGAGGGAACGTAAATAAGCATTTTAGGAAGATGGACTTAACATTAAAAGATAGTTCACATTGCTATTCTGATGACACTGGAGCACTGCTCACGTTGTGCAGGTGATTCCCAGCACCCTCTTTCTGCCCTCTCACCTCCACGGTAGAAGCAGTGGTTGGAGCGGTCAGCTGAATTCCAAAGCAGATTTCTGCTCTGCCTCCTGCTCCAGAGAAGCAGAGGCTGTGTGTTCACACTTTCAGATGCTTGATTCTAGGGTTCTCGGCAGGAAAACTGTGGTGCACTGACATTCTGAAGAGAGTGCAGCAGAGCTCTCTGGTGGCTTTTCAGGCAGAGTAGAAGGCTTCTGTTTTGGATTCTGTGCTTTATGAGCTTTCCCTGGACGTTTGCAGTCTGTGAGCACTGCTTCAGGGTCTGGCGAGTGAACGTAAATAAGCATTTTAGGAAGATGGACTTAACATTAAAAGGCAGTTCACATTGCTATTCTGATGAGAATGGAGCACTGCTCACGCTGTGCAGGTGATTCCCAGCACCCTCTTTCTGCCCTCGCACCTCTACGGTAGCAGCAGTGGTTGGAGCGGTCAGCTGAATTCCAAAGCAGATTTCTGCTCTGCCTCCTGCTCCAGAGAAGCAGAGGCTGTGTGTTCACACTTTCACATGCTTGATTTTACAGTTTTCGGCAGAAAAACTCGGGTGCACTGACACTCTCAGGAGAGTGCTGCAGAGCTCCCTGGTGGCTTTTCAGGCAGAGTAGAAGGCTTCTGTTGTGGATTCTGTGCTTTATGCGCTTTACAGTATCACAGTATCACAGCATGTTAGAGATTGGAAGGGACCTCAAAAGATCATCTAGTCCAATCCCCCTGCCAGAGCAGGAACACCTAGATAAGGTGCTTTCCCTGGACGTTTGCAGTCTGTGAGCACTGCTTCAGTGTCTGGCGAGGGAACGTAAATAAGCAGTTTAGGAAGATGGACTTAACATTAAAAGGTAGTCACATTGCTATTCTGATGACAATGGAGCACTGCTCACGCTGTGCAGGTGATTTCCAGCATCCTCTTACTGCCCTCGCACCTCCACGGTGGCAGCAGAGGTTGGAGTGGTCATCTGAATTCCAAAGCAGATTTCTGCTCCGCCTCCTGCTCCAGAGAAGCAGAGGCTGTGTGTTCACACTTTCAGGTGCTTGATTCTAGGGTTCTCGTCAGGAAAACTGTGGTGCACTGACTTTCTGAAGAGAGTGCAGCAGAGCTCCCTGGTGGCTTTTCAGGCAGAGTAGAAGGCTTCTGTTGTGGATTCTGTGCTTTATGCGCTTACCCTGGACGTTTGCATTCTGTGAGCACTGCTTCAGGATCTGGCGAGGGAACGTAAATAAGCAGTTTAGGAAGATGTACTTAACATTAAAAGGTAGTTCACATTGCTATTCTGATGACAATGGAGCACTGCTCACGCTGTGCAGATGATTCCCAGCACCCTCTTTCTGCCCTCGCACCTCCACGGTGGCAGCAGTGGTTGGAGCTGTCAGATGAATTCCAAAGCAGATTTCTGCTCCGCCTCCTGCTCCAGAGAAGCAGAGGCTGTGTGTTCACACTTTCAGGTGCTTGATTCTAGGGTTCTCGGCAGGAAAACTGTGGTGCACTGACTTTCTGAAGAGAGTGCAGCAGAGCTCCCTGGTGGCTTTTCAGGCAGAGTAGAAGGCTTCTGTTGTGGATTCTGTGCTTTATGCGCTTTCCCTGGACGTTTGCAGTCTGTGAGCACTGCTTCAGGGTCTGGCGAGGGAACGTAAATAAGCATTTTAGGAATATGGACTTAACATTAAAAGGTAGTTCACTTTGCTATTCTGATGACAATGGAGCACTGCTCACGCTGTGCAGGTGATTCCCAGCAACCTCTTTTTGCCCTCGCACCTCCACGGTGGCAGCAGTGGTTGGAGCTGTCAGCTGAATTCCAAAGCAGATTTCTGCTCTGCCTCCTGCTCCAGAGAAGCAGACGCTGTGTGTTCACACTTTCAGATGCTTGATTTTACCGTTTTCGGCAGAAAAACTCAGGTGCACTGACATTCTCAGGAGAGTGCTGCAGAGCTCCCTGGTGGCTTTTCAGGCAGAGTAGAAGGCTTCTGTTGTGGATTCTGTGCTTTATGCGCTTTCCCTGGACGTTTGCAGTCTGTGAGCACTGCTTCAGGGTCTGGCGAGGGAACGTAAATAAGCATTTTAGGAAGATGGACTTAACATTAAAAGGAAGTTCACATTGCTATTCTGATGAGAATGGAGCACTGCTCACGCTGTGCAGGTGTTTCTTAGCAAAATCTTTTTGCCCTCGCTCCTCCACGGTAGCAGCAGTGGTTGGAGGGGTCAGCTGAATTCCAAAGCAGATTTCTGCTCTGCCTCCTGCTCCAGAGAAGCAGAAGCTGTGTGTTCACACTTTCAGATGCTTGATTCTACCGTTTTCGGCAGAAAAACTCAGGTGCACTGACATTCTCAGGAGAGTGCTGCAGAGCTCCCTGGTGGCTTTTCAGGCAGAGTAGAAGGCTTCTGTTGTGGATTCTGTGCTTTATGCGCTTTCCCTGGACGTTTGCAGTCTGTGAGCACTGCTTCAGGGTCTGGCGAGGGAACGTAAATAAGCATTTTAGGAATATGGACTTAACATTAAAAGGTAGTTCACATTGCTATTCTGATGACAATGGAGCACTGCTCACGCTGTGCAGGTGATTCCCAGCACCCTCTTTCTGCCCTCGCACCTCCACGGTGGCAGCAGTGGTAGGAGCTGTCAGATGAATTCCAAAGCAGATTTCTGCTCTGCCTCCTGCTCCAGAGAAGCAGAGGCTGTGTGTTCACACTTTCAGGTGCTTGATTCTAGGGTTCTCGGCAGGAAAACTGTGGTGCACTGACATTCCGAAGAGAGTGCAGCAGAGCTCCCTGGTGGCATTTCAGGCAGAGCAGAAGGCTTCTGTTGTGGATACTGTGCTTTATGCGCTTTCCCTGGACGTTTGCAGTCTGTGAGCATTGCTTCAGGGTCTGGCGAGGGAACGTAAATAAGCATTTTAGGAATATGGACTTAACATTAAAAGGTAGTTCACTTTGCTATTCTGATGACAATGGAGCACTGCTCACGCTGTGCTGGTGATTCCCAGCACCCTCTTTCTGCCCTCGCACCTCCACGGTAGCAGCAGTGGTTGGAGGGGTCAGCTGAATTCCAAAGCAGATTTCTGCTCTGCCTCCTGCTCCAGAGAAGCAGACGCTGTGTGTTCACACTTTCACATGCTTGATTCTACCGTTCTCGGCAGAAAATCTCAGGTGCACTGACATTCTCAGGAGAGTGCTGCAGAGCTCCCTGGTGGCTTCTGAGGCAGAGCAGAAGGCTTCTGTTGTGGATACTGTGCTTTATGCGCTTTCCCTGGACGTTTGCAGTCTGTGAGCACTGCTTCAGGGTCTGGCGAGGGAACGTAAATAAGCATTTTAGGAAGATGGATTTAACATTAAAAGGAAGTTCACATTGCTATTCTGATGACAATGGAGCACTGCTCACGCTGTGCAGGTGTTTCTTAGCAACCTCTTTTTGCCCTCGCTCTTCCACTGTGGCAGCAGAGGTTGAAGGGGTCGGCTGTATTCCAAAGCAGATTTCTGCTCTGCGTCGTTCCAGAGAAGCAGAACCTGTGTGTTCACACTTTCAGATGCTTGATTCTACCGTTCTCGGCAGAAAAACTCAGGTGCACTGACATTCTCAGGAGAGTGCTGCAGAGCTCCCTGGTGGCTTTTCAGGCAGAGTAGAAGGCTTCTGTTGTGGATTCTGTGCTTTATGCGCTTTCCCTGGACGTTTGCAGTCTGTGAGCACTGCTTCAGGGTCTGGCGAGGGAACGTATATAAGCATTTTAGGAAGATGGACTTAACATTAAAAGGTAGTTCACTTTGCTATTCTGATGACAATGGAGCACTGCTCACGCTGTGCAGGTGATTCCCAGCACCCTCTTTCTGCCCTCGCACCTCCACGGTAGCAGCAGTGGTTGGAGGGGTCAGCTGAATTCCAAAGCAGATTTCTGCTCTGCCTCCTGCCCCAGAGAAGCAGAAGCTGTGTGTTCACACTTTCACGTGCTTGATTCTACCGTTCTCGGCAGAAAATCTCAGGTGCACTGACATTCTCAGGAGAGTGCTGCAGAGCTCCCTGGTGGCTTCTGAGGCAGAGCAGAAGGCTTCTGTTGTGGATACTGTGCTTTATGCGCTTTCCCTGGACGTTTGCAGTCTGTGAGCACTGCTTCAGGGTCTGGCGAGGGAACGTATATAAGCATTTTAGGATGATGGACTTAACATTAAAAGGTAGTTCACATTGCCATGCTGATGACACTGGAGCACTGCTCACGTTGTGCAGGTGATTCCCAGCACCCTCTTTCTGCCCTCGCACCTCCACGGTAGAAGCAGTGGTTGGAGCGGTCAGCTGAATTCCAAAGCAGATTTCTGCTCTGCCTCCTGCTCCAGAGAATCAGACGCTGTGTGTTCACTCTTTCTGATGCTTGATTTTACCGTTTTCGGCAGAAAAACTCAGGTGCACTGACATTCTCAGGAGAGTGCTGCAGAGCTCCCTGGTGGCTTTTCAGGCAGAGTAGAAGGCTTCTGTTGTGGATTCTGTGCTTTATGCGCTTTCCCTGGACGTTTGCAGTCTGTGAGCACTGCTTCAGGGTCTGGCGAGGGAACGTAAAAAAGCAGTTTAGGAAGATGGACTTAACATTAAAAGGAAGTTCACATTACTATTCTGATGACAATGGAGCACTGCTCACGCTGTGCAGGTGTTTCTTAGCAACCTCTTTTTGCCCTCGCTCCTCCACGGTCGCAGCAGAGGTTGAAGGGGTCAGCTGTATTTCAAAGCAGATTTCTGCTCTGCGTCGTTCCAGAGAAGCAGAACCTGTGTGTTCACACTTTCACATGCTTGATTCTACCGTTCTCGGCAGAAAAACTCAGGTGCACTGACATTCTCAGGAGAGTGCTGCAGAGCTCCCTGGTGGCTTTTCAGGCAGAGTAGAAGGCTTCTGTTGTGGATTCTGTGCTTTATGCGCTTTCCCTGGACGTTTGCAGTCTGTGAGCACTGCTTCAGGGTCTGGCGAGGGAACGTAAATAAGCAGTTTAGGAAGATGGACTTAACATTAAAAGGTAGTTCACATTGCTATTCTGATGAGAATGGAGCACTGCTCACGCTGTGCAGGTTTTCCCAGGACCCTCTTTCTGCCCTCGCTCCTCCACGGTGGCAGCAGTGGTTGGAGCTGTCAGATGAATTCCAAAGCAGATTTCTGCTCCGCCTCCTGCTCCAGAGAAGCAGAGGCTGTGTGTTCACACTTTCAGGTGCTTGATTCTAGGGTTCTCGGCAGGAAAACTGTGGTGCACTGACATTCCGAAGAGAGTGCAGCAGAGCTCCCTGGTGGCTTTTCAGGCAGAGTAGAAGGCTTCTGTTGTGGATTCTGTGCTTTATGCGCTTTCCCTGGACGTTTGCAGTCTGTGAGCACTGCTTCAGGGTCTGGCGAGGGAACGTAAATAAGCATTTTAGGAATATGGACTTAACATTAAAAGGTAGTTCACTTTGCTATTCTGATGACAATGGAGCACTGCTCACGCTGTGCAGGTGATTCCCAGCACCCTCTTTCTGCCCTCGCACCTCCACGGTAGCAGCAGTGGTTGGAGGGGTCAGCTGAATTCCAAAGCAGATTTCTGCTCTGCCTCCTGCTCCAGAGAAGCAGACGCTGTGTGTTCACACTTTCACATGCTTGATTCTACCGTTCTCGGCAGAAAATCTCAGGTGCACTGACATTCTCAGGAGAGTGCTGCAGAGCTCCCTGGTGGCTTTTCAGGCAGAGCAGAAGGCTTCTGTTGTGGATACTGTGCTTTATGCGCTTTCCCTGGACGTTTGCAGTCTGTGAGCATTGCTTCAGGGTCTGGCGAGGGAACGTAAATAAGCATTTTAGGAATATGGACTTAACATTAAAAGGTAGTTCACTTTGCTATTCTGATGACAATGGAGCACTGCTCACGCTGTGCAGGTGATTCCCAGCACCCTCTTTCTGCCCTCGCACCTCCACGGTAGCAGCAGTGGTTGGAGGGGTCAGCTGAATTCCAAAGCAGATTTCTGCTCTGCCTCCTGCTCCAGAGAAGCAGACGCTGTGTGTTCACACTTTCACATGCTTGATTCTACCGTTCTCGGCAGAAAATCTCAGGTGCACTGACATTCTCAGGAGAGTGCTGCAGAGCTCCCTGGTGGCTTCTGAGGCAGAGCAGAAGGCTTCTGTTGTGGATACTGTGCTTTATGCGCTTTCCCTGGACGTTTGCAGTCTGTGAGCACTGCTTCAGGGTCTGGCGAGGGAACGTAAATAAGCATTTTAGGAAGATGGATTTAACATTAAAAGGAAGTTCACATTGCTATTCTGATGACAATGGAGCACTGCTCACGCTGTGCAGGTGTTTCTTAGCAACCTCTTTTTGCCCTCGCTCTTCCACTGTGGCAGCAGAGGTTGAAGGGGTCGGCTGTATTCCAAAGCAGATTTCTGCTCTGCGTCGTTCCAGAGAAGCAGACGCTCTGTGTTCACACTTTCACATGCTTGATTCTACCGTTCTCGGCAGAAAAACTCAGGTGCACTGACATTCTCAGGAGAGTGCTGCAGAGCTCCCTGGTGGCTTTTCAGGCAGAGTAGAAGGCTTCTGTTGTGGATTCTGTGCTTTATGCGCTTTCCCTGGACGTTTGCAGTCTGTGAGCACTGCTTCAGGGTCTGGCGAGGGAACGTAAATAAGCAGTTTAGGAAGATGGACTTAACATTAAAAGTTAGTTCACATTGCTATTCTGATGAGAATGGAGCACTGCTCACGCTGTGCAGGTGATTCCCAGCACCCTCTTTCTGCCCTCGCACCTCCACGGTGGCAGCAGTGCTTGGAGCTGTCAGATGAATTCCAAAGCAGATTTCTGCTCCGCCTCCTGCTCCAGAGAAGCAGAGGCTGTGTGTTCACACTTTCAGGTGCTTGATTCTAGGGTTCTCGGCAGGAAAACTGTGGTGCACTGACATTCCGAAGAGAGTGCAGCAGAGCTCCCTGGTGGCTTTTCAGGCAGAGTAGAAGGCTTCTGTTGTGGATTCTGTGCTTTATGCGCTTTCCCTGGACGTTTGCAGTCTGTGAGCACTGCTTCAGGGTCTGGCGAGGGAACGTAAATAAGCATTTTAGGAATATGGACTTAACATTAAAAGGTAGTTCACTTTGCTATTCTGATGACAATGGAGCACTGCTCACGCTGTGCAGGTGATTCCCAGCACCCTCTTTCTGCCCTCGCACCTCCACGGTAGCAGCAGTGGTTGGAGGGGTCAGCTGAATTCCAAAGCAGATTTCTGCTCTGCCTCCTGCTCCAGAGAAGCAGACGCTGTGTGTTCACACTTTCACATGCTTGATTCTACCGTTCTCGGCAGAAAATCTCAGGTGCACTGACATTCTCAGGAGAGTGCTGCAGAGCTCCCTGGTGGCTTTTCAGGCAGAGTAGAAGGCTTCTGTTGTGGATACTGTGCTTTATGCGCTTTCCCTGGACGTTTGCAGTCTGTGAGCACTGCTTCAGGGTCTGGCGAGGGAACGTATATAAGCATTTTAGGAAGATGGACTTAACATTAAAAGGTAGTTCACATTGCCATGCTGATGACACTGGAGCACTGCTCACGTTGTGCAGGTGATTCCCAGCACCCTCTTTCTGCCCTCGCACGTCCACGGTTGAAGCAGTGGTTGGAGCGGTCAGCTGAATTCCAAAGCAGATTTCTGCTCTGCCTCCTGCTCCAGAGAAGCAGACGCTGTGTGTTCACACTTTCTGATGCTTGATTTTACCGTTTTCGGCAGAAAAACTCAGGTGCACTGACATTCTCAGGAGAGTGCTGCAGAGCTCCCTGGTGGCTTTTCAGGCAGAGCAGAAGTCTTCTGTTGTGGATACTGTGCTTTATGCGCTTTCCCTGGACGTTTGCAGTCTGTGAGCATTGCTTCAGGGTCTGGCGAGGGAACGTAAATAAGCATTTTAGGAATATGGACTTAACATTAAAAGGTAGTTCACTTTGCTATTCTGATGACAATGGAGCACTGCTCACGCTGTGCAGGTGATTCCCAGCACCCTCTTTCTGCCCTCGCACCTCTACGGTAGCAGCAGTGGTTGGAGGGGTCAGCTGAATTCCAAAGCAGATTTCTGCTCTGCCTCCTGCTCCAGAGAAGCAGAAGCTGTGTGTTCACACTTTCACATGCTTGATTCTACCGTTCTCGGCAGAAAATCTCAGGTGCACTGACATTCTCAGGAGAGTGCTGCAGAGCTCGCTGGTGGCTTCTGAGGCAGAGCAGAAGGCTTCTGTTGTGGATACTGTGCTTTATGCGCTTTCCCTGGACGTTTGCAGTCTGTGAGCACTGCTTCAGTGTCTGGCGAGGGAACGTATATAAGCATTTTAGGAAGATGGACTTAACATTAAAAGGTAGTTCACATTGCCATGCTGATGAGAATGGAGCACTGCTCACGTTGTGCAGGTGATTCCCAGCACCCTCTTTCTGCCCTCGCACCTCCACGGTAGAAGCAGTGGTTGGAGCTGTCAGCTGAATTCCAAAGCAGATTTCTGCTCTGCCTCCTGCTCCAGAGAAGCAGAAGCTGTGTGTTCACACTTTCACATGCTTGATTCTACCGTTCTCGGCAGAAAATCTCATGTGCACTGACATTCTCAGGAGAGTGCTGCAGAGCTCCCTGGTGGCTTCTGAGGCAGAGCAGAAGGCTTCTGTTGTGGATACTGTGCTTTATGCGCTTTCCCTGGACGTTTGCCGTCTGTGAGCACTGCTTCAGGGTCTGGCGAGGGAACGTAAATAAGCATTTTAGGAATATGGACTTAACATTAAAAGGTAGTTCACTTTGCTATTCTGATGACAATGGAGCACTGCTCACGCTGTGCAGGTGTTTCTTAGCAACCTCTTTTTGTCCTCGCTCTTCCACGGTGGCAGCAGTGGTTGGAGCTGTCAGCTGAATTCCAAAGCAGATTTCTGCTCTGCCTCCTGCTCCAGAGAAGCAGAGGCTGTGTGTTCACACTTTCTGATGCTTGATTTTCCCGTTTTCGGCAGAAAATCTCAGGTGCACTGACATTCTCAGGAGAGTGCTGCAGAGCTCCCTGGTGGCTTTTCAGGCAGAGTAGAAGGCTTCTGTTGTGGATTCTGTGCTTTATGCGCTTTCCCTGGACGTTTGCAGTCTGTGAGCACTGCTTCAGGGTCTGGCGAGGGAACGTAAAAAAGCAGTTTAGGAAGATGGACTTAACATTAAAAGGTAGTTCACATTACTATTCTGATGACAATGGAGCACTGCTCACGCTGTGCAGGTGTTTCTTAGCAACCTCTTTTTGCCCTCGCTCCTCCACGGTCGCAGCAGAGGTTGAAGGGGTCAGCTGAATTCCAAAGCAGATTTCTGCTCTGCGTCGTTCCAGAGAAGCAGAACCAGTGTGTTCACACTTTCACGTGCTTGATTCTACCGTTCTCGGCAGAAAATCTCAGGTGCACTGACATTCTCAGGAGAGTGCTGCAGAGCTCCCTGGTGGCTTTTCAGGCAGAGCAGAAGGCTTCTGTTGTGGATACTGTGCTTTATGCGCTTTCCCTGGACGTTTGCAGTCTGTGAGCATTGCTTCAGGGTCTGGCGAGGGAACGTAAATAAGCATTTTAGGAATATGGACTTAACATTAAAAGGTAGTTCACTTTGCTATTCTGATGACAATGGAGCACTGCTCACGCTGTGCAGGTGATTCCCAGCACCCTCTTTCTGCCCTCGCACCTCCACGGTAGCAGCAGTGGTTGGAGGGGTCAGCTGAATTCCAAAGCAGATTTCTGCTCTGCCTCCTGCTCCAGAGAAGCAGACGCTGTGTGTTCACACTTTCACATGCTTGATTCTACCGTTCTCGGCAGAAAATCTCAGGTGCACTGACATTCTCAGGAGAGTGCTGCAGAGCTCCCTGGTGGCTTCTGAGGCAGAGCAGAAGGCTTCTGTTGTGGATACTGTGCTTTATGCGCTTTCCCTGGACGTTTGCAGTCTGTGAGCACTGCTTCAGGGTCTGGCGAGGGAACGTAAATAAGCATTTTAGGAATATGGACTTAACATTAAAAGGAAGTTCACATTGCTATTCTGATGACAATGGAGCACTGCTCACGCTGTGCAGGTGTTTCTTAGCAACCTCTTTTTGCCCTCGCTCTTCCACTGTGGCAGCAGAGGTTGAAGGGGTCGGCTGTATTCCAAAGCAGATTTCTGCTCTGCGTCGTTCCAGAGAAGCAGACGCTCTGTGTTCACACTTTCACATGCTTGATTCTACCGTTCTCGGCAGAAAAACTCAGGTGCACTGACATTCTCAGGAGAGTGCTGCAGAGCTCCCTGGTGGCTTTTCAGGCAGAGTAGAAGGCTTCTGTTGTGGATTCTGTGCTTTATGCGCTTTCCCTGGACGTTTGCAGTCTGTGAGCACTGCTTCAGGGTCTGGCGAGGGAACGTATATAAGCATTTTAGGAAGATGGACTTAACATTAAAAGGTAGTTCACATTGCCATGCTGATGACACTGGAGCACTGCTCACGTTGTGCAGGAGATTCCCAGCACCCTCTTTCTGCCCTCGCACCTCCACGGTAGAAGCAGTGGTTGGAGCGGTCAGCTGAATTCCAAAGCAGATTTCTGCTCTGCCTCCTGCTCCAGAGAAGCAGAGGCTGTGTGTTCACACTTTCAGATGCTTGATTTTACCGTTTTCGGCAGAAAAACTCAGGTGCACTGACATTCTCAGGAGAGTGCTGCAGAGCTCCCTGGTGGCTTTTCAGGCAGAGTAGAAGGCTTCTGTTGTGGATTCTGTGCTTTATGCGCTTTCCCTGGACGTTTGCAGTCTGTGAGCACTGCTTCAGGGTCTGGCGAGGGAACGTAAAAAAGCAGTTTAGGAAGATGGACTTAACATTAAAAGGTAGTTCACATTGCTATTCTGATGAGAATGGAGCACTGCTCACGCTGTGCAGGTGTTTCTTAGCAACCTCTTTTTGCCCTCGCTCCTCCACGGTCGCAGCAGAGGTTGAAGGGGTCAGCTGTATTCCAAAGCAGATTTCTGCTCTGCGTCGTTCCAGAGAAGCAGAACCTGTGTGTTCACACTTTCACATGCTTGATTCTACCGTTCTCGGCAGAAAAACTCAGGTGCACTGACATTCTCAGGAGAGTGCTGCAGAGCTCCCTGGTGGCTTTTCAGGCAGAGTAGAAGGCTTCTGTTGTGGATACTGTGCTTTATGCGCTTTCCCTGGACGTTTGCAGTCTGTGAGCACTGCTTCAGGGTCTGGCGAGGGAACGTAAATAAGCAGTTTAGGAAGATGGTCTTAACATTAAAAGTTAGTTCACATTGCTATTCTGATGAGAATGGAGCACTGCTCACGCTGTGCAGGTGATTCCCAGCACCCTCTTTCTGCCCTCGCACCTCCACGGTGGCAGCAGTGGTTGGAGCTGTCAGATGAATTCCAAAGCAGATTTCTGCTCCGCCTCCTGCTCCAGAGAAGCAGAGGCTGTGTGTTCACACTTTCAGGTGCTTGATTCTAGGGTTCTCGGCAGGAAAACTGTGGTGCACTGACATTCCGAAGAGAGTGCAGCAGAGCTCCCTGGTGGCTTTTCAGGCAGAGTAGAAGGCTTCTGTTGTGGATTCTGTGCTTTATGCGCTTTCCCTGGACGTTTGCAGTCTGTGAGCACTGCTTCAGGGTCTGGCGAGGGAACGTAAATAAGCATTTTAGGAATATGGACTTAACATTAAAAGGTAGTTCACTTTGCTATTCTGATGACAATGGAGCACTGCTCACGCTGTGCAGGTGATTCCCAGCACCCTCTTTCTGCCCTCGCACCTCCACGGTAGCAGCAGTGGTTGGAGGGGTCAGCTGAATTCCAAAGCAGATTTCTGCTCTGCCTCCTGCTCCAGAGAAGCAGACGCTGTGTGTTCACACTTTCACATGCTTGATTCTACCGTTCTCGGCAGAAAATCTCAGGTGCACTGACATTCTCAGGAGAGTGCTGCAGAGCTCCCTGGTGGCTTTTCAGGCAGAGTAGAAGGCTTCTGTTGTGGATACTGTGCTT
The DNA here is from genome assembly GCF_963264785.1 of Psittacula echo. Taxonomy (NCBI): domain Eukaryota; kingdom Metazoa; phylum Chordata; class Aves; order Psittaciformes; family Psittacidae; genus Psittacula; species Psittacula echo. Next base: position 265,776 of record NW_027664171.1, read on the forward strand.
TATGCGCTTTCCCTGGACGTTTGCAGTCTGTGAGCACTGCTTCAGGGTCTGGCGAGGGAACGTATATAAGCATTTTAGGAAGATGGACTTAACATTAAAAGGTAGTTCACATTGCCATGCTGATGACACTGGAGCACTGCTCACGTTGTGCAGGTGATTCCCAGCACCCTCTTTCTGCCCTCGCACGTCCACGGTAGAAGCAGTGGTTGGAGCGGTCAGCTGAATTCCAAAGCAGATTTCTGCTCTGCCTCCTGCTCCAGAGAAGCAGACGCTGTGTGTTCACACTTTCTGATGCTTGATTTTACCGTTTTCGGCAGAAAAACTCAGGTGCACTGACTTTCTCAGGAGAGTGCTGCAGAGCTCCCTGGTGGCTTTTCAGGCAGAGTAGAAGGCTTCTGTTGTGGATTCTGTGCTTTATGCGCTTTCCCTGGACGTTTGCAGTCTGTGAGCACTGCTTCAGGGTCTGGCGAGGGAACGTAAATAAGCATTTTAGGAATATGGACTTAACATTAAAAGGTAGTTCACTTTGCTATTCTGATGACAATGGAGCACTGCTCACGCTGTGCAGGTGTTTCTTAGCAACCTCTTTTTGTCCTCGCTCTTCCACGGTGGCAGCAGTGGTTGGAGCGGTCAGCTGAATTCCAAAGCAGATTTCTGCTCTGCCTCCTGCTCCAGAGAAGCAGAGGCTGTGTGTTCACACTTTCTGATGCTTGATTTTCCCGTTTTCGGCAGAAAAACTCAGGTGCACTGACATTCTCAGGAGAGTGCTGCAGAGCTCCCTGGTGGCTTTTCAGGCAGAGTAGAAGGCTTCTGTTGTGGATTCTGTGCTTTATGCGCTTTCCCTGGACGTTTGCAGTCTGTGAGCACTGCTTCAGGGTCTGGCGAGGGAACGTAAAAAAGCAGTTTAGGAAGATGGACTTAACATTAAAAGGAAGTTCACATTACTATTCTGATGACAATGGAGCACTGCTCACGCTGTGCAGGTGTTTCTTAGCAACCTCTTTTTGCCCTCGCTCCTCCACGGTCGCAGCAGAGGTTGAAGGGGTCAGCTGAATTCCAAAGCAGATTTCTGCTCTGCGTCGTTCCAGAGAAGCAGAACCTGTGTGTTCACACTTTCAGGTGCTTGATTCTACCGTTCTCGGCAGAAAAACTCAGGTGCACTGACATTCTCAGGAGAGTGCAGCAGAGCTCCCTGGTGGCTTTTCAGGCAGAGTAGAAGGCTTCTGTTGTGGATTCTGTGCTTTATGCGCTTTCCCTGGACGTTTGCAGTCTGTGAGCACTGCTTCAGGGTCTGGCGAGGGAACGTAAATAAGCAGTTTAGGAAGATGGACTTAACATTAAAAGGTAGTTCACATTGCTATTCTGATGAGAACGGAGCACTTCTCACTCTGTGCAGGTGATTTCCAGCACCCTCTTTCTGCCCTCGCTCCTCCACGGTGGCAGAAGTGGTTGGAGGCGTCAGCTGAATTCCAAAGCAGATTTCTGCTCTGCCTCCTGCTCCAGAGAAGCAGAGGCTGTGTGTTCACACTTTCACATGCTTGATTCAACCGTTTTCGGCAGAAATCCTCAGGTGCACTGACATTCTCAGGAAAGTGCAGCAGAGCTCCCTGGTGGCTTTTCAGGCAGAGTAGAAGGCTTCTGTTGTGGATTCTGTGCTTTATGCGCTTTCCCTGGACGTTTGCAGTCTGTGAGCACTGCTTCAGGGTCTGGCGAGGGAACGTAAATAAGCATTTTAGGAAGATGGACTTAACATTAAAAGATAGTTCACATTGCTATTCTGATGACACTGGAGCACTGCTCACGTTGTGCAGGTGATTCCCAGCACCCTCTTTCTGCCCTCTCACCTCCACGGTAGAAGCAGTGGTTGGAGCGGTCAGCTGAATTCCAAAGCAGATTTCTGCTCTGCCTCCTGCTCCAGAGAAGCAGAGGCTGTGTGTTCACACTTTCAGATGCTTGATTCTAGGGTTCTCGGCAGGAAAACTGTGGTGCACTGACATTCTGAAGAGAGTGCAGCAGAGCTCCCTGGTGGCTTTTCAGGCAGAGTAGAAGGCTTCTGTTGTGGACTCTGTGCTTTATGCGCTTTCCCTGGACGTTTGCAGTCTGTGAGCACTGCTTCAGGGTCTGGCGAGGGAACGTAAATAAGCATTTTAGGAAGATGGACTTGACATTAAAAGGTAGTTCACATTGCTATTCTGATGAGAATGGAGCACTGCTCACGCTGTGCAGGTGATTCCCAGCACCCTCTTTCTGCCCTCGCACCTCCACGGTAGAAGCAGTGGTTGGAGCGGTCAGCTGAATTCCAAAGCAGATTTCTGCTCTGCCTCCTGCTCCAGAGAAGCAGAGGCTGTGTGTTCACACTTTCAGATGCTTGATTTTCCCGTTTTCGGCAGAAAAACTCAGGTGCACTGACATTCTCAGGAGAGTGCAGCAGAGCTCCCTGGTGGCTTTTCAGGCAGAGTAGAAGGCTTCTGTTGTGGATTCTGTGCTTTATGCGCTTTACAGTATCACAGTATCACAGCATGTTAGAGATTGGAAGGGACCTCAATAGATCATCTAGTCCAATCCCCCTGCCAGAGCAGGAACACCTAGATAAGGTGCTTTCCCTGGACCTTTGCAGTCTGTGAGCACTGCTTCAGGGTCTGGCGAGGGAACGTAAATAAGCAGTTTAGGAAGATGGCCTAAATATTAAAAGGTAGTCACATTGCTATTCTGATGACAATGGAGTACTGCTCACGCTGTGCAGGTGATTTCCAGCATCCTCTTACTGCCCTCGCACCTCCACGGTGGCAGCAGAGGTTGGAGCTGTCATCTGAATTCCAAAGCAGATTTCTGCTCCGCCTCCTGCTCCAGAGAAGCAGAGGCTGTGTGTTCACACTTTCAGGTGCTTGATTCTAGGGTTCTCGGCAGGAAATCTGTGGTGCACTGACTTTCTGAAGAGAGTGCAGCAGAGCTCTCTGGTGGCTTTTCAGTCATAGTAGAAGGCTTCTGTTGTGGATTCTGTGCTTTATGCGCTTACCCTGGACGTTTGCAATCTGTGAGCACTGCTTCAGGGTCTGGCGAGGGAACGTAAAAAAGCAGTTTAGGAAGATGGACTTAACATTAAAAGGTAGTTCACATTGCCATGCTGATGACACTGGAGCACTGCTCACGTTGTGCAGGTGATTCCCAGCAACCTCTTTCTACCCTCGCTCCTCCACGGTGGCAGCAGTGGTTGGAGGCGTCAGCTGAATTCCAAAGCAGATTTCTGCTCCGCCTCCTGCTCCAGAGAAGCAGACGCTGTGTGTTCACACTTTCAGGTGCTTGATTCTAGGGTTCTCGTCAGGAAAACTGTGGTGCACTGACTTTCTGAAGAGAGTGCAGCAGAGCTCCCTGGTGGCTTTTCAGGCAGAGTAGAAGGCTTCTGTTGTGGATTCTGTGCTTTATGCGCTTTCCCTGGACGTTTGCAGTCTGTGAGCACTGCTTCAGGGTCTTTCGAGGGAACGTAAATAAGCATTTTAGGAAGATGGACTTAACATTAAAAGGCAGTTCACTTTGCTATTCTGATGACAATGGAGCACTGCTCACGCTGTGCAGGTGATTCCCAGCAACCTCTTTTTGCCCTCGCACCTCCACGGTGGCAGCAGTGGTTGGAGCTGTCAGATGAATTCCAAAGCAGATTTCTGCTCTGCCTCCTGCTCCAGAGAAGCAGAGGCTGTGTGTTCACACTTTCACATGCTTGATTCAACCGTTTTCGGCAGAAAAACTCAGGTGCACTGACATTCTCCGGAGAGTGCTGCAGAGCTCCCTGGTGGCTTTTCAGGCAGAGTAGAAGGCTTCTGTTGTGGATTCTGTGCTTTATGCGCTTTCCCTGGACGTTTGCAGTCTGTGAGCACTGCTTCAGGGTCTGGCGAGGGAACGTAAATAAGCAGTTTAGGAATATGGACTTAACATTAAAAGGTAGTTCACTTTGCTATTCTGATGACAATGGAGCACTGCTCACGTTGTGCAGGTGATTCCCAGCACCCTCTTTCTGCCCTCGCACCTCCACTGTAGCAGCAGTGGTTGGAGGGGTCAGCTGAATTCCAAAGCAGATTTCTGCTCTGCCTCCTGCTCCAGAGAAGCAGAAGCTGTGTGTTCACACTTTCACGTGCTTGATTCTACCGTTCTCGGCAGAAAATCTCAGGTGCACTGACATTCTCAGGAGAGTGCTGCAGAGCTCCCTGGTGGCTTCTGAGGCAGAGCAGAA